>NW_024580671.1:19197044-19435112 GCF_017639235.1 Corvus kubaryi | reverse complement strand
GGGGGGGTTCCACGGCTGGAACAGGTCCATCGGCTTCAGGATGGCCATGGCCCGGCCCGGCCTGGCCCAAGCAGGGCCTGGCCGGGCCCGCTGGCCCCCACACGGGGCCCGCAGCCACCTGTCCCAGTGCCGGAAACGAGAGAGAGCTTGGAGGGGGAGTTTGCCTATTCTTAAATGTGGATCACAGAGGTGATCACAACTTTAAGTGGCTTAGAGAATTGTCCATATTCAAACTGGCCAGCTGATAGGTTCTGTCAGTTCCCAGAGGAAACTGTAAGCACCCCTTAGCAAGGACGTCCCTTCCGGGACTATGCTTGCTAACCTATGACAGTTGAAAACCTGAGGGAGGAGAAAGAGGAGATGCTTAAAGCTGAAATTCTGTTGTAAAGCTATGGTGGTGAGGGACTATGATATATCAGAGTACCCGTTATAATTTCGTGAAAGCAGGGGGGGTGGAGCATTCAAACTGTACTTGTGAGCAACAGCACCTGTGCTGGAATAAGCAAATGCTGAAGCAGCTGTAATTTGATGAGAAATTTGCACAGGGAGAGATGGAAGCAATGAGGACTTTTGCTCCAACTGGAAGGAGAAGACCTCTGTTCCTAGAAATACTCCCAGAGATGGTCCTAGAGATGAATATGATGAGGACCCTTTTACTTCCAGGGAAGGGGAGGGCCTCTATTCTTAGAGATGAAAAGCTCCCAGAGATGAGTGAAGAGAACTTTTGTTTCTGAATGCCTCAGTCTTAAAATTGTACCCCAGTAGCTCAAGATTGGACCCTCAAAAGCAGTTGTGGGAAAAGCTGCAAGTTGTGAGAAGGGACTCTCACATGATGCGAGCAGAGAACCAACCCCGGCGGCTGTCTTGTTGTGATAATGTCTCCATAGTATGAGCAAGAGAGACTTCTCTTCCTAAATGAACTGAACAAAGTTATTATGGAAGTAGTCAACAGACTGAACATCTTAAGGGTTATCTTTTTGCATTGTCAGTAGGAGAAGGGAGAAAGGTGGGGGGAGGAGAAGTGTTCTGAAGGTGTGGTATGATTTTTTTTCTTCTTCTTCTTTTAGGTCTGTTAATAAACTTCTTTATATTCTTTCAAGTTTTTGTGCCTGCTTTGCTTTTCTCCTAATTCTTATCTCACAGAAAGTAAACAGTAATGAGTATTTTGGACCAAACCACTACAAGGGTCTTACAAGTAAAATAAATGTAGGGAAGAGACATGATGTGAACGTCAACAAGGCAATACTTGAATGTCATTTAGTTCTCTTTAAGCACTCTCTTTCAAGTCAATTGCACAGCAGAGTAACAAGTAAATGAAAACAAAAAAGTGTACTGGGTAGAAAAGGGCAGGGGTGGAAAAAGTGTTGCTGTGGAGACATGGATGCACAAGTTTGTGAGGGAAAGAGAAGGGTTAGGCAGGAGAAGAAGAGAACAGAGGAGATTTGTGGATGCACAGTGCACTCCTCATCATGGCACAGCGGGTCCAGTGTCCCAGCGCCTGTGCAGCGAGTCCTTTGCATGCACACATGCACCAAGCCACCAGGCTTGGTACACCAAGGAACCTGCCCTTCACTGTCCTCGTTCCTCTCTTCTTATCCCTTGTGTCTGGCAGGGTCAAGGCCTTCAACCAGATGCGGACTGGGAGGAGGCCTGGGCCTCAGGGGGTTGCTGAGACTTCTCCAGGCAGCAGCCCCACCTTTGCAGCATATCCCTGCCAAAATCAGCTTGGTTTGCTCCCGTGTACAGGCTTCTCTCATCATGGCATGCTGGAACAGGAGGGTAGCACCAGCAGAACTTGAATACTCGCTGGCAGATTTGTCAGTGCAGGCAGGTGCTGGGGGTTGAGTGCACCAAGTCTGCTTTGGCAGTTGTTGTAGATGCACCAGCCACCTGGACTGCTTATACACAATGGGAAATGCACTTTCCCCATGGTAAAGCAAAGCAGGATGCATAGCCAAATCCTAATAAGACTGACTGGTTACTAGGGCTATCATAGATTTTTCTCGATTCTTGCAATTAAATGGTCAGTTGTTATAGGTGGCTTCATGGGACACATGCAAGTTATCAGTGATAGCATGATATGATACTATTTTCTTCAGAAAGAGAGCTAAAACCTTGTACAATTGTTTGAAGCAGGCTCTCTGTGTTAGCTCAGTTTAGTATTTTGCCTCCTGTTACAGAAGCCCCTCTCAGGACCTGAGGCCATCACACAAAAAAGAAATACTGGAAATAAAAATTCATTATACAGTTGGATGTGAGAAGTATCGGAAGCAATAAATTCATGTTGATTAAAACATAACCATATGGAAGCTTCAAGCTAGCCTATGTGCATTTGTGCCAGCCTGGCAGTCTGAAAAATGCCCATGTCAAGTGCAATTTTATGAAAGGTGGAATACTGGCAATGCAGATTTAAATTCAAACATGGCCCTAGATTCATACCTGCAACATTTATGATGAACCTGGGAGAATATTGTATTAATGAATGCAGTTAATACGCTACTGGAATAAATGATGTGCCACAGATGGAGAGATCATGGTGGGATCAGCTTGAGATGCATATTTTTCTGATGTGTTAAGCCAAGGAACTAACTACAGTGCAGTTTCTCATGCTGAGGTATTTTTGACATTTTTTCCTTATGTCTGCTTGTAAAGACAGAATAAATTGTTCTTGACGTTCATAAATATATTTCTTCTGTCAGTCCATGCCCCTTCTGTCTCTATGTGATACCCCACGGAAACAGTGCATGGGGGAAGCCATGCTTAGTATTCTGCAACAATGAGTGCCTGAGAGCTCTGAAATGGGAAGCTCCCCCCTCCAACAAATCAGTGCAGGGAAAAATAGACCATGCTTTCTTTCAGCCTACAAATATTTGCCTTTGTGAAGTGTAATGCAGTTTGGGAAAGCAATGCTGATGGCATTTTCAGGTGAATCTGGATTTTCTGTATTACAGAGTAGAGAAGAAAGATGAAGAGCTGAACCATCCAGATTATTCTAGCTAATAACATATTCCCTGGACTATATTAATTTGCAGATGTACATGTATGCAGTCTTCTTTGTGCATGTATGCAATCATGCATATGTACATTATATAGCTTGTTACCACCAAGAAGAGAAAATCCTACCCCAGCATCTGATGATGCTATCTGTAGCCCAGCTTTCCTTCTTTTCCCACACTCATTTACATAAAGGCCTAATTTGAGGCAGAGATGGTGTCTGTCCTGATGTGGGTCCTTTGCAAATGTAAATGCATTTCAATATTTTGTTGATGTTAATCTGCCACATAGGTCTTTCCTGCAAAATTACCTGTCACAGTCTCCTTTGCAATTCTGCTTAACAGGAACTTAAATGTTTAGGCTGATGGTGCTCTAAGATCCCTTCCTGTCATCCTGACAAATACTCTGCAATGTTCCTTAGGATTTCTGTGCCTGTCTGGATTAGTCTGCTGTCTCTAGTCTTCTATTACATAATTTTTTTCTGTTTTGCTTTGTTTAGTGATTTGTACAGCTCTTCAAATGAAGAATGTGGGTGCTTATGCATTAAGATAATGCAAATAAATAATAATAATAAATGAAAAGTGAATTCATTAATAATACACTTAAACAGGATGAGAAATGAACAGTAAAGCCTGAAGGAGTTAAACAAAATTAAATCAGATAGACAAAAGAGAAAGAAACTCAGGAAGAACATTCTGCTGGCTGCCTTTTTTAAATTTTTTTTTTCTTCTTCTTCCCAAAGATAAAGATTGTAATCTGTTTTCTATTTGAAGAATAACAGGATTTTCACAAAGTCCTTGTTGGTTAACTTAGACACACCAAGATACCAGAATTCGGATATTTTTCTCTTCTCTTAAAGTAACAAACAGGAGATTTCTAAGCAGCTGTCTACAGGATTGTTTCACTTATTCAGTGCTTTGCACCTGAAGAAACCTGCAAAATATAAACTGCATCAGATCCAGAGAATAGGCATTCTTTGCTCACAAAAGCAAAGACTGTCCGTTGTGCTGAAATGCCACACATGCAGCTGAGCTGGTCTGGGCTGCGTGATCCAGCTCGCAATGCCGAATTGCAGCTAAAAAGGCTGAAACACTACCCTGCTGTTGCATCCTCCCTCTCCCTGTTATCCCAGCCAGTGCAGAGGCAGAGCAGAAGGGGCAGAACATGGCTCAGCACCTCTCAATTTCAAAGCCGCTAAAAATAAATCCATTGATAAACAGGCAGGCAGAAGCTGGCACTGCAGTGAGCATGGGTGCGGCAGAGCCTGTGGAAAGCGTAGAGGTGTGAGTTGGTGGGAGTGCTTCTCATGGAGGGTACCCAGTCTCTAAAGGAAAACGACTGTCATAACGTGGAGATTGGACCTGCGTATTTGCAGTGTGTAATCAGTTTAGATTGCGTGGAATGTGGGACCCAAACTCAGTTCTGCTTAACCTCAAACTGCATGCAAGATGCCTCTGCAAGCTCCGTTTCCATGGAAATGGACGTTAGCATTAGCTTCCTTCATAAAGTGAATCTATTAGACCCAGTTCAGTAAAACAGGTATTTATCTTATTTCATTCTGGGAGAAGATAAGGATTAGTTTGAAACCTGCACGTGGCATATTAAGAGCATGATTTGATTATTCCTTCTGGACTTTGTAGGATTGGGAATTACTAGACTGTATTGTGTAGGTAGAACAATAACCATTTTAGCTAAGGCTGACTCAGATGCATGACTCTGCCAAAACCTTATCAACCTCACACCAAAAGGAGGACAAAAGAAATGCTTGCCCTCAAATTAGACTTTACTGATTGGCATGATTGTGCTTCCAAAAAAGTGTAATTATTCTGATTTCAACAAGCAAAGAAGTTGTTTAGGTTGCCCTACTGATTTTTGTGAGGCTAGGATGTATTTGCTGCAAATAAACCCTCTTCTTTACCACAACATTATATTATTAAATCATCTAAGTCAAGTGAAAAGCAGGCCATTTCTGTAATGATATTAAATAGTAAGATAAACTCTTTCTCAAACATAAAGAAATTGCAGGATTTATATGGATTTGGTCTCAATATACTTCACCAGAAAAACTGCCTGATCAATTTCTCTTCAAGCTGTCAGAGAAATGCCAAATCTACAAGGAATATTCTGGAAAGGGAAAGGTTTTAAATAAACCAAAAGAGGTTTCAAAGCTATTTTCAAAGCATAGGAGATCACTGAAGTTTGACAGAATTAGTACAGTGTTCATTCAGTTTAAACGTGGTAATCTTATTTAAAGTGGTCAGTAAAAGGGCTAATGAAGAAAAAAAAATGGAACAATTTTTCACATTCTCTCTTCACTGGATAAACAGAATACCTCTGTGGAGGTACATTGTCCTGGTTCATGGATCATTAAAAATGAATCACAAATAGAAACTCAGTTACAGAATCACAATTCCTTCTTTCTGTGACAGAAACCTAATAAGACTTTAGATTTGGATTTATGGAACTTGGTTTGCAGTTAGTAAGACCAAAGATAATTTGGCCCCTCAGACAGAAATAAACTTAAACTTTTATCTAATTTTAAGTGTGTTTTTGGTTCTTTTGAGGTAAGGTCTTGATATAAAATACCAGAAGGTTTTATATGGCCTATTATGCTGATATATGTCAGCATGACCCTTTTCATAGAAAATAAAGTGAGCACAAACAAGGGTAAATTCAGGAACATCCTCCCCTCCCACCAAATCCTGCAGGGCAGGGTTTGACCATCATCCTACTCACATTATCAGCATCTTACAGCCATACCATCCTAGTGGGGGATTGCAACAGATATTGACAGAATTAATGTCTTTTTGTTTTTAAAGCTGAGGAAATTTTCCCACTAAGTCCACATTTTCTGATACCTGTGTAACAGCTGTAACAAAAAGTTTTCAGGTAAACCTACAGAGTCTTCCTTCCAAGTCATTATTCCTTCCCTTGCAAGCCTCGAAGTATGTAAGAAATCTAAAATTCTTAAAAATTTATACTACTGTCATTCTAAAGCAAATATATAGAAAAAACCCCAACTATTCAAAAAATTCTGCATAAGAAACAAAATTCTTTCTAACATGAATGAGGTTATAAGTGTGTCTTAGTCTATCCCAGCTAATTCTATTGGGGCATAACCTGATCTCCTACCCTGTGACAATTTACTGTTTATAACATGCTCTTTTAAATCAGTTCCTGATCAAATTCATACCCAGTTCATTAAAAATTGTTGTACGAGAGTAGCTAATTAAAGAACTAATTGGGACACAGGCCAGCATCTCCCAGCTTCGTGATAGAGTTCTGACATTTTAGTACTTTTAATTAAGTGTATGTGCTGGTGTTAAAGTGTGCAATAAATTGTGCAGTGAAGATATGGAATAGATTTCAGAATTCTTTCTTTGGGGAGAAGACAAATTTATATTTTGGTTTTGAAACATATGGACAAAGCCCTCTTAAAGTTCTGTTCTTGAACAAATGCATGAAATTTTGGAAGCTTCTCTCCTCCTCTCGGTTTCATAATCCTGCAAAATCTTTCTGTTTCTCAAGTATTCTAAATTTCATTGCCTGTAACAGAAGCATAAAGCTGGTTTTTTAGTTAGCTTTATGTCAGAACTCTGGGCAGAGATCTGAAAATGAGAATGAATTCTGAAAACACATTAAATTTCTGTTTTGCTTCCAAGATCACTTCATATTTTCATTTCTCCTCTCTTTAGCATCCCACTGTGCTGTGGATACAGTTTTTTCTTCTTGTGGCACTTTCCAAAATCTTTGTTTGCATCATCATTTAGGTCAATAGGAGTTCTGCACTGGACCTCTGCACAAACAGACTCAGACTGGACCACAGATACATGCAGACAATGGGACAGATCATGTACAGAAAATAGGAGGAGCCTAAAATCACTAAGGACATCACAATAGGGTATGGATCTTGTTCATGCCCTTTCTAGCCCCACACAAATCCTTATTGTTTCCAACTGACACAGCTGAAGGTTGGGCTAAAATTTGGACTGGGAATTCACTTGGATCAATCCTCCATAGCGAAGACAGGTGTGCACAATGACACACATGATCTGACCAGCAGCTCCCCAGTATTCGCTCCATAAGTCAGAAGAAGAAACAGGTCTTTCTATAGCTCATCAGGAAGGAAGCACAAAACAGCTCAGGCCAAGGCAACCCAAAGACTTGTAGAACACGCTGCAAGGACTCCTGGCTGCCTAGAAAATCTGCAGCACAGATCTGCATATCCAGATGGGACCCGAAGAGTAGGTTGCTCACTCTAGCTAACTTTCAGTACAGTTACAGTGGGAAGGCCATTGTCATCTAATAAATATTTCCATTTCAAGCCACTTATTTTTACTGTAAAGCTATCACAGGTGTTTCCTTTTGTTTGATCTTCTCAGCTGAGAAGAAGGTGACTGGGTAGATAGTAAGCAACTTCAATTTCACCCCTATAAGACCAGGTCTCTGCCTGCATCCTTGCCTCCATAGTGTACATTTGTCATTTAGAATAAGTTGGAGGAACAATGTGGAAAGTTAGTTCTGTGTCTGCATGTATCTTTTTTATATTGCTAAGAAATCTTATTTCATGTCCAGAATTGCCTGCAGGATACTTTTTATAGGCACATAAGTCAACAAAAGGAAATTCAGTGACATTTAAGACAGACATTCTTTATACTTCATATATCAAACTTTTGACCCTTTTTAAGTGTTTCTATTCTAAGAAAGGATAACTGACTGTAATTATTACATCACAACTTGTAATGAAACAATTAAAGGAAGTTATAAAAATAATGGTTTTGAGTACATTTATCTGTCAACTGCTGTCTGTTAAAAATCCTAGACAACAACCACAAAATTTAGGTTAAAGAAGATGATAAAGTGATTAGTATCTGATCAGGCATCTATAAACAAGTAATGTAAAAAAAGCTTTTTGCACATAAAGCCTAATTAATTTGGGAGAAAATCCTTCTTTGCACACAGAAGGACAGATCATGTGCTAGCTCTAATTTATGCTGATCCTTATATATTGTGCAGTAGGGATATGCCTTATCCCTTCACTGTCTCTATGTGACATGCAATTTTTCACAGTACTTCCCAGTGATTTTCAGAATCCAGGAGCAATTCAGCGTGGAGAACAATGGCAAGCAGGACATGGTGAGTTGTGCCTGCTCATGGCAATGCAGTTATCTTCCAGCAATATGAAAAGAGATTGCATATTATCATGGCTACAACTTGCTCTTGTAACAACTGTAAAGTGGCAAATAATTTCTACCTTGTCTTTCACAACCTAGACATGACTTCCTTCCAAAGTAATTTTAATCTTTTCTCTCTCTTCATAATTTGTTCTGTATCAACACCTTAACTCATGAAGGAGCTGAAGCCATGTAACTTCGTCTACAACAGCTACCAGACTTATTCTATCAAATACAAAATTCTTCTTCATTATAGCATTTATGTTTATGATCTCTCTGAAGCCTTTGCAAAATCTTTCGGTGATAATACTGGTACAGCAAGCAGGGTTATTTTAGGTATATGTTCATATTTCAAGATTAGCAGGAGAATTTTTTTTTAATATAACAGTTACTATAGTGACAGTGACAGTTTCAGAGAGCAAAGATGGTATTGTGATAAAGATACTGTACTAAGATTCAGCTCAAAATGTCAGGAACTCTTCAGAGAGGGTCACTTGCATCTTTTTATTTTCTAGTATTTTTCATTGTGGCAGTGCTTTGGTGAACAAGTTATTGACCTGAATTGCAGGAGTAAAGCTGGCTGACAGTTCTCTCATTCTGCAGAATTCTTCTACATTTAAGAAATATTTTTATTCTGTATCAAAACAACCCCAAATCTCTTGAAAGCTATTTTGTGTAACTAAAATCAACCCTTCCTGCAAAATCTAATGATCAAGGCCTCTGCTTTGTGCAGAAGGTGGACTTGGTCCTACACTGCCAACCTGCCTCAAAAAGCCTAATACTGCTACAGTAGTGAGGAAGTTCTGTGGTTTACCCTGTTTTGAAAAGGAATTTCATTCTGGATTTGGAAAAAAAAAACCCAACCTAGACATTGTCTGACAGTAACTTTGTCAAGATTCTTTGTTGAATTCATTAGAAATTCACCAAAGAATCATGCAAAGACTGGGGGTTTTTCCCCTAAAAAGCATCTGTAGCCTGCACAACTGTGGTGGTCAGTTTACAGTTACCTAAATAAAATCAAGAATCAATATGTATCGATTTCCTGAATATGTGTGTGTAATTCTACAACTTATAAGGCAGAGCTCTAATTCAGGCTTGATCAGAGTGTTTACACATCAACCTTTCTAGCAAGCTACAGAAAGCCTGTTCTCATAGTTCCAACCAAATATTTTCCTCATGTTTGCCCAAGATGCAAAGATGAAGCTCCGTAGTTCAAACATCTTCAAAAAACACCTTGAAAAGGGGATGCCATCTCACAATGGACTGTCAATGCTTGTGTTAATTACTGAAGTAGCCATGGTATGAAGTATATCAGTGGTGGCCCAGGTGGTCCATTCTTGCCTCTACAGAGCCTTTGACAGCTTAAATTTACTGTGCATATGGAATCATTCATGGCTGCTGGCAGCTGAAATGATCATGGCTGAAATCCCAGTGACAGCTTGAAACAAGGTTCAGGCTTCTTATCTCTACTCCATTTCAGTAGCTGATTGCCAACTTAAGAGCTGGTAACTATGTGAAGCATTGCTGTCTGTGGCCTGCAAGTGTAAGCCATCATTGGACACAGCCTAGCAGAGGAGTGTAAGATGCTGTCACCAGCCTCAGCTAGGCAGCACAAGAATTCACTGATTTTTTTGTTGCCTCCCAGACAAGATCAGCATCTAACTGACTGTGCTGGCAGAGAAGATTCAAGACCAGAATTTTTCCCAGTTATAGCTGAGAAACCCATTCCTCATCTCTTCACCTATTAGCTACTTGGGAATACTCCAGGGGAAAGTCTAACAGCTCAGCTTACACCACCACAGTGTTCACTGAACTGTGAAACACTGTCCTGGAGGGACTGGAAGTGTCAACATAATCAATTACTGCATCTCAGGAAGCAATCCCAGAGAAGCTTTCTAGATTATCTCTGTACTGAGGTCTCTAGGATAAAGCCTGTCCCCTTGCACCCTTCCAGCAAGACCAGTATGTTCCAGGGTATCATAATGCCATGTGGTAAACTTCTGGTAATACCACTGGATCTAGAAAAACCAGGATCTCCTGGGACAAGAGTATTTGTCTTCGGTAATATGAAATGCTTATTTTCCCTTTTTTCTTTTCTTTCACCTTCTGGCTTTGGCAATGTTGCCTCTAACAGGAGACTGATGATAGACTCTCTTCCAGTGCAGGAAGAAGAAACCAGATTTCTTTATTGACACAGTGTTGTTGGAATGGTGTGATGACAACATTGTTATGTCTTATTTGGAGGTGATTTGGGTCATGTGGGCACAGTTGGCATTATTGCCATTTGGCATGGAGCTGAAAGGCCTAAAAAGCTGATTATACTGAAGTGCTTGAAGGAGGGATTCAGGACACAGCCCTGAGAGCATTATAATCCTGCTCAAGCACAATATGACTTAAAAGGCCACTGTTCCATTTCAGTTCTTTCCTCCCTGTGCCTGGAAACCTTCTCTATCCTTCAGACCAAAGTGTACTTCTTATTTTGAATAAGGTGGTATGAGGTTTGAAAGAAACAATGTGGCTTACTCCACAAATCAGCTTTTCAGTGGGCCATAGAGTCAGAGCAAATCTCTGTTGGTTCTGTTGGCAGAGGGTAAAACGAGTGGTATTTAGATCTTGAAAATACAGTTCCACCTGAGCTGCTTTGTCAGCCAAATCTCTAATGTTTACTAAGATGGGTTCAGTAGGTCACGTTACCTTGAATGAATTTGTTCATAGTGGGACCCTGGGTACAAGCTCTGCAATCCATCAACAGAAGAGGATGGAACCTGGAAAGGTTAGATACTTTATAACAGAGTAACAACAACAATAATAATAATAATAATAGGTTTATGGTAAATAGAGTTACATCAGGACCTGCAGTCACCTTGACAGATTAGAGGGCTGGGCAACTGCCAACCATATGAAGTTCAACACTAGAAAGTTTCTGTACCTGGGATGGGGCAACCCTGGATGCATGGACAGATTGAGGAATGAGATACTGGAAAGCAGCACCACAGAAAGGGATCTAGGGGTCCTGGTCAATGGAAATCTGAACACAAGTCAGCAGTGCCCTGGCAGCCAGGAGGGCCATTCGGGTCCTGGGGTGCATCAGGCACAGCATCGCCAGCCAGACAAGGGAGGGGATTGTCCCACTCTGCTCTGCTCTGGGGCAGCCTTGTCGAGTGCTGGGAGCAGGTTTGGGTGCCACGTATAAGAAAGATATAAAGCTATGAGAGAGTGGCCAAAGGAGGGTCACAAAGATGGTGAAGGGCCTTGAGGGGAAGCCGTATGAGGAGTGGCAGAGGGCACTTGGTCTGTTCAGCCTGGAGAAGAGGAGACTGAGGGGAGACCTCATTGCAGTTACAACTTCCTCGTGAGGGGAAGAGGAGGGGCAGACACTGATCTCTGCTCTGTGGTGACCAGTGACAGGACCTGAGGGAATGGCCTGAAGTTGTGTCAGGGAAGGTTTAGGCTGGATATTAGGCAAAGGTTCTTCCCCCAGAGGTTGTTTGGGCACTGGAGCAGCTCCCCAGGGAAGAGGCACCAAAGCTACCAGAGCTACAGAAGCGTTTGAATAACTTCCTCAAACATACAGTGTGATTTTTGGGGTTGTTCTGTATAGAGCCAGGAGCTGGGTATTGATGATCATTTTGTGTCCCTTCCAACCCAGGATATTCTGTGATTCTATGATTCTGTTATAAGGGGAAGGTGAGGCTCACAGGGGGAAGAAAATGCTAAAGATGATTTATGGCTGTCATGGTTTAAGCCCAGCTAGAAATTAAGCACCACACAGTCACTTGCTCAAGCCTCCTCTCTCCCACCCCACCCTGATGGAATGAAGAGGAAAATCAAAGTAAAACTTGTAGGTTGAGATAAGAACAGTTTAATAATTGAAAATAAAATACAGTAATAATGGTAAATGATGGTAATAAAAAGGAAAAAAAACAAGTGATGCACAATACAATTAGTCACAACCCACTAATCAGTGCCAGACCCCCCTTCCTAAACCCAGATTGGCCCCCCTTCCCGGTACCCCCAATTTATATACTGGGCATTATATTCTATTGGAATATACCTTTGGTCAATTTGGGTCATCTGTCCCAGCTACGCTTCCTCCCAGTTTCTTTTGCATACGTCCTCACTGGCAGGGCATGAGATTCCTGGGAGCAGGGATGGAATTGGATCTTAACCAACAGGACAGAGACTTAAGCACGGTTAAGTCAGCATTCCTCTTATTGAGGCTTTTTTTACCCCTTCACGTCTTGGATTCCTATCTGCACAGTGGCCCAGCTTAAAAATTGAGCTGGAAAACAACCCCACCACAAATCATATCATCAGAGCCATCACCCAGTGTCAGGAGGTAGATAGGAAGCTATTTAGGTTGAAGAACCGAATATTTATCCTACAAGACTGAGTGATTGCTGCCTTCTATCCTGTAATTTATTCCTAGTTTGGCACCTATTCCACCAAGAGGTCAGAGAAGAGCCTGTTCAGACATGGCCTGTGCCTAGGGTTTCCTGTGGGTTAGTCCTTGGCATCTCCCTGGATAACATCCAGGATCATTCCATAATGCAAGTTCCTCAGCACCCTACGGAGTTAGAAAAAGGAGTAAAGCTACCATATGAGGGACCTTTGTTTTTGTTGCACTGATGTGCTTGTTTTTTAATAGTTTCAACATCTGAATTGGAAGACAAGGGTTGGATTCATCTCACCCACATTAAACCATCTGGAAGATAGATGCTTGGTCCTGACTAATCATTTCAGCTCTCTCTGTGTGCAGTTATGGCATATGATCCGTCCAGGGATCGGTTCTTCTCATCTCTCTCAGATACCTGTTTTACTGTCCTCTGCAGCTGCCTGTCTCTCTGCTGTGATTTCTTAGGGAGATTGCAGTATTATTCCCAACTGGATCTCCATTTTTATGTGGGTTAATGTGAGTTGCATATCATCAGTTTCTACAGTACTCCATCAAAATCTGGTCCATTGTAGTCCATACATTAGCTACAGCAAATGCTAGAACTACTAGTTTGACACTGCACAGATTCTATTTTTTTCTGAGTTCTATTTTTTTCAGTTAAAGATCTGTCAGAATTTATTCCATACAGAAATTGAATAATAACATCCTGAGCCCTGCCAGCATGTTTCTGTTCAAGTTAGATGGAAGTTGAAAGAGAATGGAGGAAGTGGTGGTCCAGGATCTACACATTAGCACACATAGCACAATAAAGAGACTCTCCCAGAAGGGAGAGTCATGTGGTTGTAGCTTTTGCAGTGTTTGAAGTTTGAAAGAGGTTATTTTACAACACTTTCCAGACATAACTATGCATCTATACGTATGTAGGACACTGAAAGAATGTAATGATTTACTCAAGAGCAAAGTGATACCCCACTTGCATAAACTGTTCATCCCTTAGGCAATGTGAGATTATACTGTCTTTTCCACAGAAGCCTTATTTGTGGCGTTTAACCAGATCTAATATACTTGCTATTAGACAAACAGTGGGAGCTAAAGTACCATAAAGATGCAAAGAAGGCTGCTTAAAGTGGAGGGATCTTATCATATTATAATAGCTGTATTTACTGCAGTAAATACTTTGGATAGTATTTAATATTATTAGCAGATAGTTTTCATAGCTTTAAAGGATATGCAAAGGTGCTTTAAAATGATGTTTTTAATATCTGAAGGAAAGAGAATCATGCATGTACTTTGTGTACAAACTGTTGCTTTCAAATGTCTCTAATTAAAAACCAATATTTTTAATAATCCTAATGTTTGAGGCTGGGAAGTTTATCTATTAAGCAGCTTGATTATCTTGGAATAGAAGCTAATGGCAAAGTCTTCTTCTGATACCTGAAGGGCAAAAGTATAATTGAGGAACAGTTTGCGGTGGTGGCTGCAAGCCATGTCAGTGCTTGTTGGTCCTAGACCAGCCATATGGTGATCTACTTTCCAGTGTCAACACAGTAGCCTCAGGCTGCTCTTACTTGAACCAGTTTCCCAAATCCCCAACACTGCTGCTGGGATTGCTGAGAGCACAGTGAGACACATGGGAGGCATGGAGGTGGGAAAGGTGCCCCCACCAGAAGACCCCACGTTCTGGAACCTTCCACCAAGGCCTGTGCAGAGGAGCAAAGTCACCTATTGAATTAGACTGGCTTAGATTTTACAGGTTTTTGATTTTGCCACTAGAGGCTTTTTGTATGAATTTTTCCTAACACTGCTGTGCTTTGTTTGGTTTTGTCCGCAGTGAGGTTGTGCTAATTAATATTGATCATGATGTTTTCAAATAGCATTCCCTTGTGGTGGGAAAGCTGGGATATAAATAGTTTTCAATCATTATTTGGATATCTTATATATGAGATATTTTAAAAATACTGTTGTGATATAATTTGAGAAAAAAAATAATAGAAAGGAAAGTGTTATTTTCCTTCTCTGAACCCTTTTTTTTTTTTTAAATCTGACAATCATCAATTAATTTAGTTCCCTGCATTTTTTAGTAACAAGAGGTGAAATGACTGTTCTGTCTTCAAAGAGGATGGGCACAGCAAAATCTTCCTGCACCTGGGCAAGAATCAAGATGCTAGTGAAGGTCTTGGAACAGGGCTTGTATGCAGGATATATGTAGATGGAAGATGCTTAATGCAGTTTAGAGGAATTTCTTTATTGCTTTTGGTAGAGGCTATGAATCAAGTTTGTATTAGAAGTGCCTGGGACATTTCTGCATAAATGGCAATTTTTCAAATGTAAATGTTTCAGAAAGATGTATAAATTTTAAACAGAAGACAGAGAAAGAGAAAGATTTTAGCATTATGGTCAGTAAAGTATGGACCCTGGGAAGTGGGAGGTGGCCAGTCAAGGCTTTTAATTGCTTCAAGATAATCTGTGTTGAAGAACTTTCACTGAGTGCATGTAAATCTAGATCTGAAGCTTTGTCACTCTTTGAGAAAAGCTACTCCATGGCCACTCTGTACTATGGCAGAGCAACAGATCCCAGCACAGGGGCTTTTACTGGGGCCAGGGGACATCAGGGTAGTGGGGAGAACCGCCAGGAGCCAGCAGTGCCAGAAGTGCTTTCATGGGACAGTATAGTTTAATGTGTTTATCACTTACATAGGTGAAGGGATCAAGTGCACCCTTAGCACATTTGCAGACCACACCAAGCTAAGTAATACAGTTGACACACCTGAAGGAAGGGATGCCATCCAGAGAGACCTGGACAAGCTCAAGTTGTCCCATTGGATTCTCATTAAGTTTAATAACACCAGGTGTAAGGTGCTGCATCAGTATCAACACAGGCTGAGGGATGAACAAATCCAGAGAGGCCCTGCCAAGAAGGACTTGGGGTGCATGAGAGGCTGGACATGAGCGGGCAAAGTGCCCTCCCAGCCCAGAAAGCCAATTGTATCCTGGGCTGCATCAAAAGCAGCGTGGCCAGCCGGTCAAGGGAGGGGATTCTGTCCCACTGCTCCACTCTGGTGAGACCCCACCTGGAGTGCTGCATCCAGTTCTAGGGCTCCAGTCTGTTGGAGTGAGTCCAGGGGAGGCCACCACAATGATTAGAGGATGAGGCACCTCTCCTACAAGCTAAAACTGAGAGAGTTGGGGTTGTTCATCCTGGAGAAGAGAAGACTCTGGGGAGACCTTATTGCAGCCTTCCAATACCTGAAGGGAACTTATAAGAAAGATGGGGATAAACTTTTAGCAGGGCCTCTTGTGATAGGGCAAGGGTAATGGTTTTATACTAAAATGATTTTATACTAAATGGTTTCATCTTGGATATAAAGAAGAAGGTTTTTTACAAGGGTGGTAAAGTATTGGAACATGTTGCCCAAAGAGGTGGTGGGTGTCCCATCCCTGGAAAAATTCAAGGTCAGGCTGGATGGGGCCTCGAGCAGCTGATCTCATTGAAGATATCTCTCCATTGCAAGGAGGTTGAGCTTGATGACCTTTAAAGATCCCTCCCAACCCAAACTATGCTATGATTCTGTGATACCCTGGGATAGGTCCTAACCGTTTAGAAATCCATCTTGTCAATGGAATTGTCACTATTTTTTGCTGAATTATGGTCTAATGAATCTCTTAGAAAGGTTTTAGTTTAATTCTACTCTGTAGTGGAACTAAGTTGTAAATTCCCAGTAGGTGCCACAAAACAGGTTCATCTTGTTTGAGTTTGTTTTGTTTAGAGTGGATGTATAGATAATGTTAAAAATCTTTCAAGGTGTCATTCCGAAGTTGCACACCTGTAAAAATAAATGATATCAGCTTACATTGAACTTTAGGAAATATGACAGTCATATAGTCACACATATTTTAGTTTGTTTCTGGTATAAACTAACAGCATCTCTTTCCAGAACAAATGTGTTTCCCTTACAAATACACAGGAAAAAAAGATATTCAGCAAATTTCATAATCTTACTGGCAGATTTTGTGTATATAAAATCATAAAAAGTTTTCCATAAATTGAGTATAGTATCTCATGACATTATAGACCCAGAAATAACAGCTTCGGCCCTTTGAGTACAAGAAATCTGCAGGCTACCAATGGAACCCATAGCTAGTTGTCTCCCTAGGTCTCATGATAATGTGGTCAGAAGGCATAATGTAGGTTATTTTCAGGTATTTTATGGAGTACTGTTACAGATAAATAGTATCAATTTATAAAGAGAAGGATATGAAAAGTAGCTCCAGTAGCATTTCTAAAAATCCCCTTAAATATTGCGCTTTCTCCACCCCATAATATATGTGACATCTCTCAACAACATATGTGCTACTGGGGGTGTGAGAATTTTGCATACGTAAGTTTTCTCTCAATTATTTAACTGATTCATGGTTTGTCACCTCCATGTAGAAAACTATCCAAAATCCTCATGACATTACTTTTATGTGTCACCAGATAATTTTATATTGAACTACAAAGTCCTTAAAAATTTTTCAAAAAACCCCTATGATGTATAAATATATATGCATGTGTTTTCTTGCTTTAAGCTTTAATTTTGTCCCTTGATAGTCACTGCATGAAGATCTATCCATAAAAGTTCTGCTCCAGATCACACAGAACACAATGTGAAGAACTTCCACAATGGAACTGAACAATTTGCATGAAGATTAGTACTCATGTCTAAATCTTAACAATAGTTTTTTAATCACATTTCGAACAAAACCATCCATAGGATGAGAAAAAGGGTTAATGACAAACTTCACTGAAAATAGCACAGACAAACATGGTTCCTGATATAATTTCATTTTTAAAAGCTAGATTTATGGATTACAACCAACTGAATCAATTGTTCCTGTAAATACAGAGAAAATAACTATCTTTCCAACAAGAAGCAGCTGTGTTTTTCCAATACTATTAAAATCTGAATTAATACTAAAAGAAACAAAAAATGAAGGGAGTAAGTGGATTATAGGCATTACTTGTTCCCAATGACATAATTCCACCACAGGCTCCACACTAAGTATTTTTGGTAAAATGATACTTCAGCTTTAACTATGATTTCTGAGCCCTTAGTCATATTTACTGTAACCTCTTCTCTGTGGAATTGGTAATCACTCTCATAAACAAAAGAAAGAGGTAAAACTCAACATGAATAAAAATAGTTTAAAATCTGATTAATTAAATCTCAGCTCTGTTCTTCACAGATTTCTTTCATGAGGTGATGGCCAGTAAGGACCATTATAATCAGTTGGTCTGACATCTGTCTGCAGACGTTTGCTCAGAAACTGGATTAAAGCACATTTTGTAGGAAGACATGTAATCATTTCTTGAAGACCTAAAGTTGTGATGGATTTTCAGCTCCCTGATTAGGTGATCCAATTTTTACCTACCTTCACATCTAAAAAAAATCACGTGTCATTTTAGGTTGTTTTTTCTTCCCTTTGTCTTCAGTCCCAGCTACTGGATTGTTCCAATCCCTTTGCCTGCAAGACACTATGTGAATAAAAGCTTTGTTCGTGGATCAGATCTTTAAAAAATCCAGCAGTACTCCTCAGTGTCCACATTGTAAATTGTGTCGTTTGTGACCTGAATATTTGAGGGACCCTTTGTACACTCTGCACTTTCCACACTGTTGCTTAAATGGGACTGTCAAGATTCAGAAACAGGATTCTAGCAATGCTTTTAGCACTGCTGTGTTCAGAGATGAAGTGCCTTTCCAGGTTATTCTTGCATTACCCTTGGTGCATATGCAAGCATCTTACTAAGTGCTATGGCCAGAACGTTGAAACAGGTCAGTGAAGGACACTTGGGGTTTTCCAGTGAATACTTCAACAGGTCTCTCACCTAAGAACAGCTGGCCTTCTTTGTACCCAAACACGCTACACAGCACTTGCTTGAATTAGAGCACACTTTCCTGGACAGTGAATAATTTGTCCCTAATCTCATAATTTACTGCCTCACCCATCTTGGTGGCATCTCTATTCTGCGGTTGAACTACATCTTCTATGAGTCCTTGATAAAAACATCCAATGTCATTGGGACAAACTCTTCTAGGAGGTTTCAGGAGACATTTTGGGTGCTGGATCTAGGACTAAGTATGAGGTGAAACTCATTAGTATGTTAATTTCATTAATATCTTAAGATGCATTCCTGAGTGGAGTTTAGCTTTTCACCTCTCCATCAGCTTTCACTGCACATTATTTTCATTCCTGTCAGCATTTGTAGAAGTTTTTGAAACAATAAAAGAGGAACCCCTTAAAATCAGTGGTGGTTAAACTTCTCCAGAACCTGAAAGAGCCCATTAGTGGCCAAACAATGTGATCAAAATGCAGATGGGTTTAGTTTGTCTGTGACACCATAAAGAAATAAAAAAACCGGGCAAGGCATTTTCACTTCACAAGGCATCATACCCAATGGTGGAGGAAGAGGGTGAAACTGTAAGAGCAGCTTAAAACTCGAAGAATAGAGAATTTAGTTTGTTGGGAAGTTTTGTAAAATCTGCATGAAAAAGTAGTGAGTGGGGTAAGGACAGTCACTGAATACAAACAGCAGTACCAACTGCTGTGACAGTGGGCAGAACACTGAGGCAGTGGCTAATTGGAACAGTAGTTATCCCACAATCCTGTGGGAAAGTCAAAAAAATACAAAGATCATTGTGATTTTTTGGAGCACACTACTGTTGAACTTCAGCCCCATGCTATGTCAACATGCATGTTTTACAAATAGCTGTGCAATGATTGATAAGACTTAGACTAATGTTGTTTTCTCAGGATGTCAGTTCTTCATGTTGCAGGTTTTACCAGTAATCCGGCAAAATCTCTCAAGAGGTGAAGATTGCAGAGTACTGCTGTGAGAAAGGCACTGACATTTACCAGCCAGAGGAAACAGGTGCATGATGAATGGTGCAAGAAAAGAAAAGTGAGCAAGGATCTAACCTAACTTGAATGGAATGGTTGGTGGAGTACCTCTTCAGTCTGCTTTAGTAACGTGTGGTTTAGGCAGTTCTTGGTATACACTACACAGGCTAAATCCCTCCTCTGTTTCTAATACTTTGTGCTACACTGATTAACCTAAGGGCAGGATTTAAACATAATGTTGTCCTTGAGGCAGAATATGTGGAACATGAACAGAAATGTGGAAATTAGCTTTTCCTCTCCTTTAATATAGATTTACCACCAACTCAGAAGCCCGTGACGCAGTTCCCTCCTTTACCTCTGATGACACAAACGCCTAAAGTTCTTAGCCTGAAAACCTGGGTTTACCTCTGCTTCTTTCTCCATGTAGGATGAATGATTCATTTTGTTCCATGATGCTGCTTCCAACTGCAAAACTGTTACATAAAGGCATTCAGGCCTTCTGGTTTTCATTCAAGTTTGGGAATTTCCTGTCCTTTATCACCAAGACCTAGGTAGAGTGAAGTTCAGGATGATTTTGAATCAAGGGCTAGCAATCCACACAGAGTATGTTTTTTTATATTTGTGCTATTTTTCCTTTACAGTATACTTTCTCTTATTTAACATTCATCCCACTTCAAAATTCAATATTTTTAAGCTAAATACTGCTTTATCTTGTCCATGATCATTTCATATCAACATGACATTTACCCAGTCCCAGTTCAAGAAGACTGTACTGTTCAGGAGGGAACTCAGGAATCTCTTTACGTCACAAGACCAGCAATCAGAAGAATATACATAAATTTAATTAATGAATAGAAATGGCCTGCACTGTGAATAATTTATTCCCCAAAATAACTCAGTTACTTCTTTTTATTCTTGTCTATTTTTTAAAACCAGAAATGTATGTATCTCTTTTAATTGTGAAGGGTTTTTTAGTCCTAATTTTTTCCTGGCTCTCATTAATATTTTTTATTTCTGTTTGTGAGTTTTATGCTCATCTATAGATTCAAAGGTATTTAAATATGTATCCTCTGACTAGGCAGGCCTCACACAGGCCTCACACATGGGTAGCATCTGTTCAACACAGTGAGTCTTCAGAGAGATGTGGACTGACCTATATAGAGATGGGTAATGAAAAGATGAGGACTTCTCCTGCTTCCTCACCAAGGTTTCCTTTCTGTGTGATAGACTAGGATGCTGCTTTGCTCCTAACATAATGATTTACCATTCCTAACAAGGTGATTTCCAGTAGGTGAAACTTTCCAGTTTATTAACATTATTTTGACTTTGAAAAACTGATAATTAGTATATGCTAAGGTGGTATACCTGAGGCTTTCTACTGTTAGCTCTGAAATAGGAGAAAATGAGCCAGGAGTAATGGAACAGTTTTAAATTTAGTTTGGGAAGTATTATTAATATGCTTTATATAAAACTACTATTTCAGTTCACTGTAAGCTATTACTGAAACATTAAAGGCAATCATCACAGTATTCTAGACATCATATTATTCTCTGTCAGTATGTTATTAAATAGCATCATATATATGACAAATGTGTTCTCTAAGCATTTAAATGCTTTGTTTTGCTTGGGGAGGAGGGGAATGCAGCAAAACAGCACTATTGGGCCATATTTTTAGCTTCTGCAAATTAACATAGCTCCACTGGGAGTAGTGCCAGGAATTTAAAATTATTGTTGAACTTTACAGTAGAATCAGCTATGGTGGCACTTCAATTATATGGAGGGCTGGGGTGTAGGAAACATTTGAAAGAAAGCATAATAGATTATCTGTGAATAAGCTCTGCTTCCATGGCAGGTGAGATGAATAAAATATTTCAAGCTGCAAAATATTGAATACATGTAACGTTTCAGTACTGGCATTATAAATACTCTGTAAAGGAAAAACTGATGCATACAAACCCCATACCTTTCTAATACAGTAGAATTCCCTGCCTGCAGTAATAGCTAAAAACCCTGTTGTTATAATCAGCATGGGGATTCACATATTCTCTAATGAAATCCCTGGTAAATAAGCCATATGGTCATAACACTATGGGTTGAAGCAAGAGAAAGAGTATTATTCTGAATCACAAATCCTAAGAGGCATAAGATGAAACAGTTAACAATTTTCTTTTTTCAGATGGCAAAATGAGATAGCAAAACTTGTGTTCTAAAGTTAGGTAATATTAGGGAAAAATAACCCCACAGCTATGAACCATAATAATTTTTAAATACTAAGAAGTGAAATGCAATATATGTATAAAGAAAGGTACTTAACAAATATTCTCACAGTGTGGCTGAACATGAAATTAATTGTATCAGCGCTGAAAAAGACATTTGGCATCGTGGAGGACAGGTCAGTGGAGTCATTGCAATCCAATGGGAGGTCCTAAGGATATTGAAGGAACAGAGTAGAAAGCACAACTGAAAGTAATATACTTTCAGTTGTGTAAATCAATCTTTCCTGGAATGCTGCATTCAGTTCTGCTCAGCTTGTCTTAGTAGAGCTATAAACAGGAAGAAGAAGGGTTCAAAACTGGGTCATTGACACCACAAGCACTAGTGGAACTCATCACTACCAGTCATCATTAAAGTCAAGATTAAAAAAAAAAAAGAAAAGGATTAATTTTACAGTAAATGACTGATGAAAATATTAACAAACAAGGCACATCACATCTCCCATAGACAGGAAAACCAAGTAAGGAATTAGCACGACCAACAAGTGTTCTTTTTTAAAGTTATAAGTAATTTCTCCCAGCTGCTAACAGGTCACTGGCTGCCTCACCAGCTGGCTGGACAAGCCCCATCTATGTAAACCAGAAACGGAAATTGGGTCCTTGGTAACAATTCCCAGTTCTATCTGTGAATCTCAAAATGAAGAAAGTTATTAAGGAAAGTGAAACTGAGGTGCCAAAGTAATTCCTTGGTTTGTAAAGGGGAGGACTCTTAGAAAAAATACGTGGAGGGTGATACCCATAAAATAGCCTAGAATTAAACTACTGGGGTCCTAGCTGTACAAGAATAATGGTTGAACTCAATGAGCTTTGAGGTCTTTTCGAATCTAAACCATTCCATGATTCTGTGAAAATCATAATGCTGAAAGAAGAAATAAAGCCTACAGCCCATTACCTGTTTCAGCTGCTGCCAGGCTGGTGAACAAAATTCAGTTCTATGA
This sequence comes from Corvus kubaryi, assembly GCF_017639235.1. Taxonomy (NCBI): domain Eukaryota; kingdom Metazoa; phylum Chordata; class Aves; order Passeriformes; family Corvidae; genus Corvus; species Corvus kubaryi. The sequence goes on along the minus strand of NW_024580671.1, from coordinate 19,412,458 downwards.
GAAACTCATCTCAGACACTACTGGAAGTAGAATTCCAGTAATGAAACACAAATGTTTTATATTAATTTCCACCCCAAAGTATGGCCTTAGGGTTCTGGTTTTAGCCCTTTGGAGAGTAGAAGTGAAATGAGGCATTTCCTCATTTAAGATGTAACATTATTGTGCAGCCTCTGCTAGTTTCCTTTAACATGCAATTATTTCTTCCTTGATAAGATTCAATTAATTGGTGAGATAATGAAAAAGCTATTCCCCAAGAATTGTTATGTAACTTACATAAACTTGTCTTAATACAATGGGAGATACCAATGTTAGAAATATTTTATTTCTTTACTGGTTTCAGCTCTTTTGCACATTCATTTGACACACTAAATATTTAGTATTGTAAAAAACTTATAACCTCATGCATTTGGTGTTTTAGCAGCACATAACTTTGCTGATTTGTTCAATGAATGCTTGTTTTGTTCTTATTAATTACAAATGTGTATGTAATGATACACTGGTTTGATATCATTATGTTACACAGGCTATCTAAAGCTATTGCCTAAGGACTGTAATACAGTCTGCTGAACCCTGGGCAGTTACAGAGTGGTCTACATTATCCTCTAGTTCATGCATCACTGAGTGTTTTCCTCTCCTAATTAGAGACCAGCCAATTGCACTATTTATAATTACTTAATATGATGAGCATTTATGTAAAGAGGAGTTAAATAAAGAGAGATTTAGCAAAAATCACAGAGAACAGTCTATTTAATTAGCAAAGCAATAACCTTCAGGATACTAGGATCTTCAAAACTTGCTTTCTATTAGTTTGTTCTTTTGAGACCACCTTCTCCAAGTGGAAAACACACTGACATAGTCATAAAACCCCCTTCAATTCTTACATAGAAAAAACTGACACATAATATTGATCTGAAAAAATGTGTTGATATAGGTAATGTTATTTCAATACTATGTGCCTCTTAAGAAACAGGAATAATTGTTCCATATTAAAAGCTAAATTCTGTTAAAATACAGGATTATCGGGGGGTGTTTTGGTGGCATATATACTCTTCAGATATCTTTACATCAATTTTAGTGAAGGTAATTCAGTTATTTATTCCTACAGAAATTTGGAGGAAAAAACATGCAAAAAACACATTCAGCACCATGAGATCAGATGTGCTCCTGCTACTTTCCTGTTGAGCAGAACTATTTCTAACCCAGCCTGAACAGAGCTGAGCACTTCAGCTTTCTTTGCTTTTATATCTTCTTCTTGCCTCCAACAGATTTCATACTGCAAGGACTAGAGCAACTCACATAGTCTCAAAAAGCCCAGTAGCTTGAATGATTTCTTCTCTAGAAAATTTAGACTAAACTATTGATGTTATGATTATGCAAGTAGTTGCTTCCTTGCTCTCTGATGCAGTCTATCTGGATGACACAGGTTAAAAACAAAAAAAGAGTGCTTAAATGTAGCGTTTCCCCTAACTCAATACTGACAACCAGGTTAGGGTGCAAATATCTGTGATATTATGCCAACAAATCAGAGCTGAGATTCTGTGAGTATGTTAGAGAATGGATCTTCCGAAGTCCTTGATCAACTGAAGTCAGCTCAACACATCTTACCACAGCCCTAGCAAAGGAAAAGGTTTCTGTTCTGTTTTCAAAATATTTCTAACTTTTCTGGGCTCATCATGTCTGCAAAGTAAATCAGAGGATGAAAACTGTTTTGCATAAAATCTGATCTGGTAGTAACTTGGGAGAGACAGAATAAGATTTACATTCAAAAGCAAAAATACAGCATATAAACAAAGTTATGAAATTTTAAATTCTAGCAAAAGTAAGATGAAGGTGTTTTGGAAAAGCCAAGGCAACAAACATAAAGCAATATTACACTTCAAAACAGCTAAGCAATAAAAGGCATAGCTCATCATTTTTCAGCACCTTTTTGGAGTGCTTTCAAACATCGCTCTTTAACATTGCCCAACCTATACCATTTACACAAACCCAAATGTATAAATATGTACTGCTATGAAACTAGGGGCTGGTCTCTCCCACACCTTATGGCTAATCTGTGCTACAACTTTCCAGAGATGAGAGAGTCAGGGCTTGGGGGAGTGCCTCTAATAGAAAAAACATCGATTTTTTGTAGTCTCTCTTTACACTGATCCAGTACAGTACCATTTGCTCCCCAAGAGGATACTGTACCCTGAGACATAAACACACAGTACAACTGAGCACTGCTTACATATCAGTTGTGTATCAATAGTGTAAAGGAGTGGCAGAGAAGGAAAATTATTCAGCAAAGGCATGAATACTCAGAAGCACAAATGAAGCTGTAGTAGCATATGTAGTGTATTTACTTTGAAAATTGGATAGACAGGTCTCTTAAGACAAGAGATGAAGCTTTAAGCAGTAGCAGGCAGACTGTGACTTCATGTGTTTAACTTCAAAGACAAAGTTACACTTCCATCTAATCAACGTGTTTCCTAGTACAATCCAGTACAATCTCTGTTGAATATTTCTGGACTACCAATGCATACCACTGTGGAAAACATTCATATACTCTGGCCTAATTCAGTGTACTGGAACAGTGTATTTCTTTCAGATTTTCTAATGCACATTAAGTTAAGAAAATATACAAAATCTTCAGTTACTTTCTACCAACACAGTTCTGTTGTAAAATAAAATGAGGGGACAAAGCCAAAACCAGTTGGATTACGTCAGTGCTGTGACTGGTGTGGGCTGTTGGAAGGACGCACAGCAAGGAGGAAGCAAGGGAGTATCACACTCAGCCTTCAAGTTTCCAGATGTCTCAACAGCTGGGCTTTCAGGCAGTATGGATGGCTGAAAAAAAGGTCCAGCATGCACTGGCTGGGACAGGTAGCACTGCTGGAGTTCACTGAAGTATACTTTCAAAATAAAGGCTTGTATTTGTGAGATTTAGAATAATGTTGTAGTGACAAATGATTAAGGGAAGGAAAGAAGCTCTGAACTGCTTTATTTTACTCTTCTCCTCAATAAGGTGGGTTCTTATTGATGCTTTAACTTGTATTTGCCATTCTATAGTATATGTGTAGTACAGATGCTATGAAAGACTGGTGGAAGTTGTCATATAAAGGAAAACTGTTGTGCAAGATATGCCAAAGTCTTTGGGCTTATAATCACTGCTCCTATTTTTATACCACACAAGCCTGTAAGGTTTCACAAGGGTAACCAAGACCAATGTACAGTTTCTTTGCTTCATGCTGTGGGAAATGCTCATGTTAGAAACTAATGATTTATTTCATATATTGTAAATATCACAGTGATCATATGAATACTTCCTTTGACACAAACAATTTTTCTTAATGAAGGATGATGTGTTAGTTTCATGTGGTAGTTTTGTCACCCAAATCAGTCTCCTGTGAAACAATATGTACCTTCCTGAATGTGCTGAAAAGGGTTCTGCCAGATTATTATTTTAAAAAACAAGTCTCCTATCTGAAAAGCACATTTCTTTCTTAGAAGATAAACAATGGAAGGTTAAAGTTATCCTAAAAGTAAAATAAGGTCAAAGCTGTCCAGATTCATCAAATAATTTATCCTGGAAAAAGAATACTGGTACAGGCTGAGCTAGTCAAAGAGTTTGGTTCATGCTATGGCACTCTACTGGCTGTTCAGAACTTGTTGATCCCTTCTGCCTCCCCTGCATCACTGTAGCCATCAAAGAACAACACACATCAGGAGCTCTGCTACACTTCTAACTGGAAACACGGCAAATATTTCTGAAATACTGATCAGTGCCCTTTAAACCTAAGCACCTCCTCAACCTGACAAAAAACTTTCTAAGCCTAGTAAACTGCTTGGAAAAAAGTCTCTTTGCTTTCCCAAAGAACCGCCGGAAAGTAATGTAGCCTTGATGTGCCTGTGAAACAGCATCTGTTGTAAAAACTCCTCCTTTTGGCTTTTGTTTTGATTTTTCCCCTCCTAATCCTGCCAGTTGTGCAGTCTTGGTTATATATTTGTACTAAATGGAATAGCTTTTGTAATTTAGGCTATTATGTATGTGATCTATACATCTATGTTTTCCCTAAAAGGGAGTGCCTATTATCAGCAATTATTGTTATACTGTATTGCTCCCCTGGTGGTTTACAATCAAGAATTTCAATGTCAGCTTGTGTTTTGCCTTTACTTCCAAAGACCTTCATTTGCTAGCAGTCCCTGACTGCCACAAATCTTTCTCCCATCCTGCTGATTGAGGATCTTACAGCTTTGCTTCCTTTTCTTCACGTGAACTGCAATCAGTTCAACCTTTTATATCGGTATCTTCAATTTAATGAAGTAGCAACCAGTCAAGTGCTGTACAACTCATGAAGTAATTAAAATTTGTAAGAAAGGTATCATTGTGGTCAGTGGCAGGAATGGGGAAAGAAATAACTACTCATATTCGGTTAGAGCCAAAAAGAACTCCCTAAAAAGCTCCTGCACTCTCGGAGAAACCAGATGGTTCAGGACTTATACGGTGTATAGATGGGTTGCTATCTGAACATTAAAGAATTTATAGAGCTACTAGAACAAACCCTGCACTCACCAGAGCATAAATCTGCAATAATTCCATTAGCCTTTGTGGATATATGTCACTGCCAGGGAAATCAGAATGACTCTTTGTTTTCCCTTTTTAAGTGATGAATAACGTGATCATCATAAATACTGAATGTCAGAAAACCCCAAGTGTTGCATCACAGGGATTAGAATGATTTCCTTTAATGTTGCTGGCCGGCAATTCAGACAAATAGATGTTCCTTATGAATACACACTCTAATGTTCAGCTCCTGCTCTTAACACAGCAAATGAAACTTTTTTTTTCAAACTTGACTTTAATCAGAACAAAAAGAAACCCTAGTCATTTGTTATCTGCTTTTCTTAGGTTTGTCCTAGGCAATTTTTAATGACATCTTAGAAAGTGGGGGAAGAAATAAAAAATTTAGATTGAAGTTTTTAATTTCCTTTAGGTAGATTTCAGATTTTTGTGGGACTAAAGTGTTGCAACTGGGCAATTAATCTTCAGGTGTTTTAACAAAACCAGAATCATAATAAAAAGTTGGACAGTATATTAACTCTTGTTTTTCCTGGTCCCTATTCTGGATAGAAAGTAATCTTTCTAAGGGAAAGAAATTTAGTATTTTATATACATGAACCTTGGATACCCTGGTACTAAATACAAATTAGCTTTGTACTGGACAGTGTTTACAGTGGAAGGCCAGGTTTAGTCACCTATGGTTTGTTCATTGGAAGGCTCTGAACTCAGGCATGAAGGTCACGAGGACAATCTCCAAGCAGGAAGCAGCTTGATATATCCATGTCTGGAAAAAGAGCTGTGAAAAGATTCAGCAACAGAGGAGGTGGGCAGCATCAGGCCCAAGTTTCTGTCTGCACTACCTAGGCTCATGGGTCTCCAGTTTCTGAATAATCCTGGCCTAGGAGCAAAGCAGGTCATCCTGAGTCTCTGTGTGCTGAAAGCAGTGCTTTGGTTTACAGCCTGAAGCAGGTCACAGACCTATTTAGTGCTCAGTCTCACTGTGCTGCTTCTGGAGCTCTATGACCTGGTTCAGGGAGAAGCAAGGAAGTAAGGAGGGGTGCACCTACTGGCTATATTTTCCCTCAAATTAGAACATCACAAAATGTGTACAAGTTGTTGTTACTACCAAATTAGTCTGATCTCTGGCTTTGTTTCTGAGTGTGCAGGAGCTGTAAATCATTAGAAATCAGTTCATAAGCCAATGTAAAATCTTTTTTACCTAAAAGGGAATTGTTCCAATTGATCCCTTCTAAGAAATGCTTTTAGGGTTAATGACATATTTTCGTAAGTAATATTCCTATCAGCCATTATGAAGCCAGAAACTAGTCATGGTAATAGGCATCCTAAAATATTGTGGATGATATCTACCATCAGCCAGGCATGGATTTACAGGGCAAATACAGATTTATAGCCCCGTATTAGCACAGCATGAAGCACCAAAAACTGTTACACACTGTAAAAGAGGCAGTTCCATGGTTGCTACCCATTTCAGGAAAATCAGGAACTGAAAAGGAGATGCATGGCAGGCGGTGATGGTTTGCTGAAAGATGAGAAGTAGTGGCAATGGTATTCTGAAAGGCAGACTTCTGTCATAGCAGAGCTGGGGATGGGAATGTCACAGCACCCAAAGGAAGAAAAATGTCTCCAGATCTCACACTGCATTGATCTCATGAGAAAGGGGGTAGAGCAGCCTAATGCGGTGGTCAGAGCATTTCAGCTCTTTCCAGAACCTTTTAATCTGATTACAGATTCTGCATACACTGCAAAGAAATTGGCTGATTTTTTAATGGACTGGGGAACACTTTTGGTGTTCCTTACTCTCCCACAAGTCAAGCCATTTTTGAAAGAACACATCACTCTTTAAAATGTATTTTAGATCAACAAAAAGGGGGGTTGGCATAGGCAACACCACAGATGAGGTTGAGCAAAGCTCTGTATATCTTTAATTTTTTAAACAGCTCTTTTGTAGAGCCTGATCCACCAATTTTCAGACATTTCTCTAACAGTAGAAGAGCAAAGTTAAAAGAAAATCCTCCAGTGTTAATTAGAAACCCAGAAACAGGGCGGATTGAAGGTCCATTTCCTTTAACAACATGGGGCAAAAGGTTTGCTTGTTTCCACAGGCGGTCAACTCAGATGGTTTCCAGCGAAGAACATGAAACCCTGTCAAGTGCTAAGAAATGCTGACAACCCCACAAGTAAAGAAGCAGGCACACAGACGTGAACTGAACAGAGATCGCAACCTCTGCCTGACGTCTTGCGTTCTGTCTACAGAAGACTATGACTACAGAAGACTAAGACCATCTATGGTTCTTGCCATAGATGACAGGCTCCAATGGAAATCTTCTATGGTTTCTAATCTAAAGCATATTTGTAAAAGCATATGGCTCATTGCTGTTACTGCCAACCATTTCTGTTCATGTCAAGCAGGGCACGAGAGCCGAAGGTTCAGCTTCCTGATCTAACATGCCTTTCTGCACTGTAGTATTAAGAGACAAAGTGAGACTGCTTTTATATCCCATATTATGGCTGACACAAAACTAAGGTAGTGCTATTGGTGGCATACATAATTTTTTTCATAATAAGAGATTCACACCTTTATTTTTGAAATACAAAGAAAGCTTATATTTTTAACAGTGTTCATAAACAAATTAGAACAAAAGGAGTCAAAATCTGGATGGTACAAAATTCATACCTTCATGTCGTTCAGAATTGCCAAGGGCTTCTAGCTTTTACTAAACATGGTTGAGTACTTAATGTGCTGATTTATGTTTGAGATAATCTGCAATAAATCCAATAACATTATACGAAATTTGTGTTTTGAAGTATGTAATCTTTATTATTCTAATCCTCTTTAAAAGTCTTTTAAAATACAACACCTTTATCCAATTGCCAGGAGTTTGTATGGGCCTTAGCAGCAGAAAATGGACACAATGAGGCATGTGCCAGCCAGTCTGCATGGAATTATATTAGCAGAAATCTGTGTTTGAAATAACAGTTATTTCTTTGTTTAGCTGAATTCATTTCCAGACCTGACAAAAATTCAGAACAATATTGTGAATGAAAAATAGATATATTTATGAAGCAAAAATAACAGATCTTATTTTTAGGATGATCCTAGTGGTTATATTATGTATTCAAAATTGGAGTGTTCTCATGTCAAAAATCCACACGTATTAAACACACTTTGAGCATTTCTCTTGTACTGAATTTCCAATGGGGAAATCTTCCTTAAGTTGAAGAAGCACAGTACAGAGCTAAAAGTGTATGCAAAAGAGGATTACAAACCAGATAAGCTTATTTTGAATAGGACAAGGATCTCACATTTTACACACTTTTTTCTCTTAGAAAATTATTGAAGTCCATTCTATTTGCTAGACAAATCTTGCAAAACTAAGGAAACATATTTTAGAAGAATTGCCTGGATTAAATGTAAGGTTTCAACAAACCTGAATGTGCTTTCAAATATTTCTTTCTTAGCTACTTGAATGTGTTATCTGACATACTGCTTTTGAATTATCGTTTAGAGAAATGTTCTTCAGTAACTCTAAGTAATAAGGTGACAGAAATGTGATCAGCTATTGCAGTTATATTTGCATGCCTTGAAAAACTGATTGCCATTTTGCATTTCTGTATGGAGAGCCTGAATTCTGCTCTGCTGCAAACTTCTGCAACAAATTGATCTAAGATGAATCGTGATGATGGTGCTGCAAGCCGGATTCAACTTCTATATGAACATCAGTCTGCAATGGCAACCCAGGTCAACAAATCCATTTCCCTGTAATAACAGGCCTCTGCAGAGTCTTGAATGGCCTAAACCCCCTGCTTTCTGCTATACTATTCCCTATAATATTCCCCAAGTTTTATTTGGGACAAACAACAACTACAACAAATAATTTTTAAAAAATCAATCTATAATGACCTACAGAAATTAAGTAGGATGAATAAAAGATATTTCCAATACTCTAGATTCCAGTACAGCAGGATTTTTTTATTTTTATTTGCATAAGGTACCTAGGACAAAGACTGTGCCCTTCAATATAGAGGAACACAACAAAATAAGCAAAAAACCCAGTAAGCATTCCACTTGGATTAGGGGAAAAGTTCTTCCTGATCCAAAATCTGGCTATCAGTTTAACTATAAGCTTATTTTAAATGGCACCAGGAGCATTTCAGCACTGTGCCTTTGCATCCTGTCTAGACGTGTGGCCTATTTCCAGTTGGCTGGTCATTAGAGGAACAGAAGTCAAACAGAAAAAACCCTATGAGGCAATTTATACATCAAGAGAGAAAAAGAAAAAAAGTAATCCCTCTTGGGCCAAAGGCAACCAGTGAATGCCCTGAAGCAGAGAATTAATATAATATGATGTATGTCACAAGCAAGCAGTGATCCAATTTCCTTTCAAAGGTTCTTGGAGACTTGGACCCAAAGATTTACATCTGTTCAACCCTGTGTTTGGTATTTGAAGGCCTAGCCATCAAAACAGTTTTTTGCAAGTATAACTTCTCACTCTGAAAAAAAAGGAGAAGCTTTTATCGCTATAGAATAAATAAATAAATACTGATATAAAGCAAAATTTAAAGCCTGAAGTCAGCAAAATAAGTATCCCATGTCCAGAACCTACTGGTAGCTGGTCATTTTGGAAATGTAGTTAGAGAGCAGATGTGCAGGCAAAGAAATTGGGAGCAAAGGTTTCACAGCAGCATACAGAGTGCCCTGTGAAAGCCTTGAACAAAAGGTGCATGCCGTTCTGTTTCCAAATGACATATTAAGGTTCATTGCTTGGACATGCTATTACTCAGAAGACCAGAGCACAAAAACATGTATTAGTAGGATTGGGTACTTGACTGGATTTCTGGGAAGTCTCATTTCACGTTCTAGGCACAGCACTTAAATTCTGTCACAAGAGGCCAATTGCGTCAGTAGAAAGAGATAAAGTTGTGGTGAAGGCAGTGGGGATCACAGGAAAATTTGACCTGCAAGTATCTGGGGACATAAGAGTTCTAGTTTATTTCTGTAGCATCCTAAGCTCTTTTTTTTTTGATATATGGTTTATTAAGTTATCCATTCCTATTTGATTACATAGGCTAATCAAATATAGAATCTATGGAAGATGAACATATTGCCCTCATCTAGACTATTGTATTTGTCTATGTGTGTGTCTCTGTGTGAGCGTTTCTGAACAGAAAGACAAGAACAAATTGTTTTTATTTCTTCTAACTTGGGAAGAAAATATCCATTATTTTTATTGGAGGTAAATTTGTTTCAAAGAATATTGTTTGTGTTGTGGTAGTGCTTCAATTCCAGCTGGAGATGGGGGCCCCTATTTGGCATGCTCTGTACACATCTATAACAAAAAGTGTGCCTGATCCCAAAACCTTACTATCTGCACAGTTAATGGGAGATAACAGTGGACAATAGGCTGCAGCAGAATGAAGAAATGGAGACACAGTTTAAACAGCATAACAGGCATCAACCTGAAATGAGCCAAACACTGACCTTACAGTGCTTACTCAAAACAGTGTTGTTATCTACATGCACCCCTGTTTTGTGCTGTGTAGAAGGAAAACCCTTCAGACACGTCATTCGCCTTTCTGGCCATCGTTTGTTGCCAGCGATTTCAACAACAAAAGGAAGACTATTACTAATTTAGTACAGGCATATTACAAAGGGAAGGGTTTACACTGATCTGCATGATCAGGATCATTAAAAGGAAATAAAATGGAGTCTTCTTGTACAAATAATATTTTAGATTTCAAAATTTGGTAATGAAAATGGCAATAGAAAAGCAAAGATATTTTAAAGAAAAGAGGATGTACAATCAGATTTATAAGCAAATTAATACATGTTCATTTCCAGTAGATAGGATTAGATAATAAAGGAAAATGATAATTGTATTTATATACATTTAATACCATCAACTTGAATACTGCTTAGATTGTTTATAGCTAAAAGTTCCATTCAGTGCATGAGATGTGTGAGAAATGTTGACTTTATGGTACATTTTTATTTAATTCCTTTTAATGATGGATATTGTTGCATCAAACCAATTTCTACCAGATGATTTTTCCACTACCAAAATCACAATGAATGAGCAGAAGTGGTCCCTCAGGTGGCATTTTTAGGAAGTTTGGCAGTTGCCAACCTGTAGAAAGTTGCATAAATGAATATATCTTACGAAAAAACTTTCATGGTAGGAAAAAATAATTTGTTATAATTCACAAGCTAATGCACTTTTAATCTTGAATATGTTGCATTCTTGAAAAACTAGAAAAAATAAAATTGTAAGTTCTAAAAAAATACATCTTCTTCAATATTTTAAATCAAAAAAAATCTTTCTCCAAATATATATGAGTAAGATTTTTCCTGTGCATTTAATACATAGCTAGTGACTCATGAATTATAGCTCTTAAGCACCAAATTGGGTAGCTGACATCCCACAGAGTGAGAAAATGCCTTCCCTCTCCTCTGAACAACCTTTTCCCAGGGCTTCCTGATTAAAGAGAAGAAAAATGATTCATAAATGTTTTGGGGTTTTTTTGCCCTATGGATTGTGGGGAAGATTTGCATTGAATTCTTGATTTCCTGATTTCACACACTATAATGAACCACAGATTTCTCTAGCATTAGTACCACAGGAGCTGGTTTGGGTACCTGATGCTCCCCTTGTCTTCTTAAGACTGTCTTGCTGCTCAGCCTGCTTCTGATAGTCCCAAACCATTGTGTCCCACCAGGAATGGAACTCATGGAAATATACTTGGAGCAGTGATGAGGACATAGCATAACGAACATGCTGTCAAGCTGGGTATGCCCTTTATGTATTAATTGTAGGAAAATATAGCTACATATTGCAGCCATATAGTAAAATAATGTATCATCCAGAACTCAGTTTATATAGGTATGTAGCAAATTCAGAACATCATGTAACCAGAAATCCAATACTTGTATTGCATAATACCCCAGAATGATGCAGGGGATGGTCTAGGTCCATATGTGGGTGAGGTTTGTCTGAGGACATACACGTGATTACAGAAAGACACTGCTTTCTGGCTATTTTTTTGACGTTGAAAACAACCTTTTCCAAAATATATAGTTTTGCATATGTATTTAGGAAAGGAAGACATGTGCCATTCATTTGATAAAAAAGATGGACTAATTATCAGGCAGCCAGATGGCAAAATACAAACTATATTTCACAGGCAATCATTCAGCACAGATCAACACCTCCTGTATAGCTCCCACACCCCAACACCAGTAAAAACGCAGAGCTGCAGAAATGAAATGCTGCAAGAATCTCAAGAAACCATCTAATCCATCTTCTTGCATCCAGCAAGGAAATTCTTGGTCACTGCAATGCAATTTTATTCCACAGAAAGACTCCATGGACAAAAGGTTTCAATAGTCGAAAATTCCTTCATATGCAAAATGGGTGACAACAACAAATCCTCCCAAACCCCAGAGCAAAACCTTGAGGAATTCACTGAAACCTAAACCACAAAAACCTCAGAAGGCAGAATAACCACAACACATCCTGACTGCTGCAGACGTGTTTCTTTAATGTGGTTACAAGCAGAGCATACTAGGAACTTTCATTGCACATGGGATCATTCACATACAAACTAAGCAAACCAAAAAATACATTTCTATAACATGTGCAAAAGCCCCAGCATCTGACAGACTGTAAAATAAGCTTTGCTGTAATGGGCTCACAAAAAGCAACATGATGGACAGGTTATAAGAACCTGAATAGAATATGAACAACATCCACCACATCTCAGAGCCAAGAAAAGCCCTGATGAATCTGCACAGGCAGGGATGCAGCTGCTATGGGCTGTGTGCGTAACAATGCAGGTGCTCCTGCCCTGCCACAGAACACAAAACATGAGCTGTCCTGGGCACTGGCAGCAAGGGAGGGGACCCAAAGCCTATGAAAGCTTGTAAATTTATCTTCATAAAAACTGATTTTAATGGACTGTAATTCCTGTGCTCACTCTGGACTCAGACACACATAAGTCAGGGATCTTCCGTGTGCAACTTTTGATTTGCACCTGAGAAATGTTGCTCTGGCACCCTGTGGTCTGCAAACCAGTTTGGGGTTTGTCTGCCTTTTTGCCGTAAGTGCTGGGTGTACAACACACCACCTGCTGACTGCTGAGGACAAATGGCAGAGAATGGCACCTTACCCTGGTTTTTAATTAATTCCAGATTTCTGCAATAGGTTCTCTAAGAAAAAAGAGATGGTAAAAGCATTCTTATACATTCACAATTGTCAGCAGAGAATATATTTGGGGTTGTCTTCTCTGTGCTCAGAAGAGAAAATAAGAAGTCAGAATGTATGTACTTAATTAGTGCCATTTCTGCACAAAACTCCTAATTAATATTCATGGTAGTCTGCTTTAAGGAACTGGTGTTTTTTCTATTTATACATTTTCTGGTTGATTGGGTTGAGTTTTTTTCTCTCCCTGAATACGAGAAAGCAGGACAGGCATGTTGAGTTTCTTTCCCTTGAAAACATTACTGGTGAACACTGACCAGAGCCACTTCTGTGCTGGCATTGGTGGCAGACAAGAGGTGCAGCTTTCAAATCGTGCTGGCTTTTTGGTGCCCTCCCATGTGAACTGTGAGGGACAAAGTCTGCTCTAAAGTTGCCCGAGTTCAGCCTTCTGAAACCTAGGCAATCATGGGGGATGTGAAGCCAGAAGGAGAGTGGTGAGCACCGGGAGGTATCCTTGACCGCAGGTGCCGTCCGCCTGGTTTTGCAAGCTAGTGCATTTTGCCTGTCACCTTCAGGCCCCGATCCAGTGCAGTTGCCTGGTCAAATGCCCGACCAAATGCTACATACACTAGAAAATTGCAACTAGATATTTATCTGGGAAAGGTCATGAGGGAAGGGAAAGCTTTTTATTTTTGAAGTTTAGCCTTCATGTATATGCACAACACCTGTGGCTACCAGTGTGTGCTAGGGGTTTGTCTCCTGTCTGGTGCTTTAAACTTTAACTCTCCATATGCACTGCAAATGTATTAGGCATATACCTTTTATTTATGTTTACATTTACAAACTGACACATTTGGAATACTTCGGGACATAAATACATAATGGAAAATGAAGTATATCAATGAACCAGATGCATAAAATGTGAGAAATACATTTTTGCATGCATATATAGTGTAAACAGCAAATTTAACTGTATTTTCTACAAGAACTATTGAATGGCTGGTAGCAGATTTTCTTACATTAACCTGGCCACCTGAAATTTAGCATTGTGAAGCAGTAAGGACGGAAATGTCATTTATTCAGCTGATACACAGCTATCTTTCATATTCAGATTTTGCTGGAATGCTAATTGGAAATTTGAATTTTGGGCTCTTGTTAATACTAGTCCCTGAGGAGTACCTGCATAACAATAACTTTCCCTTCTCCTCTGTTCCTCCAGTTGGAGATGACCTCTGCCTGAGTTCTGCGCTTCCCACAATATTTTAAATGCTTAGGGAAAGGCTGCGGTAAGTCAAGAACCCAGAGAAACAAAAGTGGCTTTGTTGAATGTGAAAACTCTTAGGAAGCCTGTGAAGTGGGTGCTATGTACTTAGTTTCCCTGGAATTTCATTTTCACAAGATTACAAAACAGTGCATTTCAAATAACAGACCAGACGGGCTGTGTTTCAGTGAATGCACAGATTCCCTGCTCAGATGTTCCCAATAGCTCTACTTTCTAAATGGGAAGGATATAACTGCTCCCACCATGAACTGTCACTGCCTACTTCTACACGTGCTAAATCTTTCTGGGGATTCATATTTTTTGTTGCAATATTTACATAGTGCTTGACATCTGCCAGGTAATTTCATAATCTTAAGAAATTTATTCAGACAACCATACATTTCTAGGCACCTTTTTCTGCAAGAAGACCTGTAGTGGATCAAAGGGTGTTGTTGGTTTTGATCTTTCTCAGAATAAAGCGCCACCCCATGTAGTAACATTGTCAGAATCATGTAATCAAATGACCTAAATACTTCAGGGTGAGGGTGGTTGCTCTTGGAATTCAATAGTTACCTAAGAAGTCTTTGATTTATATCTTAGGCCAACACTATATCTGGAGTACAAATTAAAGATTTCTGCAGCCTTTGTAAATTATTATTGGAACTATTGTAACTACGGAAGATAGCTTAAAGTATTGAAACAAAAGGCTTCTCCTTCTTCTGAGCAAGGTTCTGTTCTTACTGGAAAAGTAAGCCAGAACACAAAGGAAAATATCCCCCTTGCAGCTGACCACTTTGCTGAGAGTAAAATAGAAAATGTATTCTTTAGCAATGTCTTAATAACAGTCAGGGTCTGCTACACGTGTAATTACCGTGAAATAATCTCCTCTGCAGAGCCATTAGCAAGAAGTGATTTTGTAAAATCTTTTCTATGTATTTACCCCAGACTAAACCTGATCTGCACTGTGATATTATCTTGATAAAGCAAAATATCCTAAAAGGTTAAGACAAACATGACTTGAAGACAGGAGACTTTTTTGTCCAGAACTCCCATATTCACATGAATTGTAAGCTACAGGCAGATGAGATGTGTGCTACAATCAGAGTCATGGCCACAGTGGAGCAAGAGAGGCACCAGATGGTGACAGATGTGAGGGCCACCACTGTAGGGTGCTCCGCAGGTCCAGGGCAGGCTCTGGAAGAAGCATCTGGCAGCTGAGATGAACAAAGAGGGCAGTAGACCAGGGGGAAAGAGCTCCAGAGAAAAGAGTACTGGGAGGAATAAAGCAAACATGTCTGGTACACCAAAATATCCTGCCCTTTTCTGAATACAATAAACAGCTTTGTGCACAGCCCTGCGAGGCTTATGTATAATCAGCGCTCGGTTAATTTATCTTATTAAAATTATTTTATCTGGGGAGAGAAAAATCCATGAACATTTCCTTCATCTGAAATTCACTTGTATGAACAAAACCCTAGTATTGCTTTTCGTACAATTTCACTTACCTCAGTTTCATACTACTGTAAACCCAGTTATTTCAGCAGATATTTTACAATGTGCCACCTGAGGCCAGAGTGGGTCCCTTACAAGAAACTTTAAGTATCGTGATCTTGGAGGGGATTTTTCATTTTGTGGGATAAAATGTTTTTACCGGATATATTCAGAGCATAGTTTTTATACACCATTTAAATGTTGTGTATAAAGGGCCATAAACAGCCTTCGTGGAAAAGAAAGTTTGAAATCACTATGCTGAAAGTTTCAGATACTTGCAAGATTCACTATTTATAGACTGATTACATGTACAACTCTACTAGCAAAAAAAGTTATTCTTTGCATATTATGTTTTGTTCCTATTTATGCTTCCCCTTCTCACAAAGCATGCATTTCATTTAGTCTTTTGTCTAATGTGTAGGTTGGTGCTCTAGTTTTGAGGTTTCTCTTTCAATTTCTCAGTCTGTAGTATTTGAAATTCAATGAAGATTAGATTTTGCATGTTTGAGTTGGGTGATGACTTTATTGGGATCTTGACTACAGGGCTCTAAGATAAAATTCTAACCTCTGTCATGCTTGTAACACTCATAGACAAACATCATGTATAGTGTACATCTTCATAAGGGAACTTCTTTTCTTTAACTTTTTGCATTAGCAACATGGTCCCCTGTAAAAATAAAAAGTCTGCCCAGAAAAAGTGGAGAGCGTGACTCCACTAGCATCACCCCTCCCTCTATCAGTACTGTGTCCTGCT
Source organism: Corvus kubaryi (assembly GCF_017639235.1). NCBI lineage: Eukaryota > Metazoa > Chordata > Aves > Passeriformes > Corvidae > Corvus > Corvus kubaryi. The sequence goes on along the minus strand of NW_024580671.1, from coordinate 19,396,196 downwards.
ACTCTTCATTCCCTCCGCATCCTAAGCTGTGTGCCGCAGGCAGGGTGATGGTCATTCTGCTAAAAAAGGCTTTGTGATGCTCAAATGGTGTTAAAATGTGGGGAACATGTATAAAGCTGCTGTAATCACTGGACTCTGCCTAGCAGGCTGCTGCTCCCTGAGAGCTCAGCGAGGGTTTCCTAGGGCCGTGCGATTGATCGCATCCCCGAGTCCATTTGGGACAGCCCTGCGATCTGGCTCCGGCAGCCAGCAGCGTTACAATGCAGTGGTGATAAAGGAGGTAGAGAAGGGTCTCTCATGAGGGTTTGAGATGGCTTTAATCACATCTTGTCCCCGCGATATTCAAAGGTAGAGAGACCCTTCTCTACCTCCTTTACCACCACTGCATTGTAACGCTGCTGGCTGCCGGAGCCAGATCGCAGGGCTGTCCCAAATGGACTCCAGGATGCAATCAAGTGCACAGCCCTAGGAAACCCTCGCTGAGCTCTCAGGGAGCAGCAGCCTGCTAGGCAGAGTCCAGCGGTTACCACATAAACCCACCACAGCCAGCTGTAATGAAGTAAAGACCATTACAAACACCATGCTCCTTCCTGTTGCACATGCATTTATAAGACTCCCCCAGGCACTGCATGACATTGTGAGGACACAGTGACTGAAATAATGAGTAGCCACTGTGCAGTAACATGTCATTTTATAGCAGGGAGCTTGTGTATGATAGGCATGGTGCCACACAAAGATTGATTAGAACCAGATGGTAAAAAATGCATTGCAGTTTGTACCCTGATGAACTTGCTGGAGTGATCATTGAAATAGTAGTCTGGTCCTCCTGAAGCAAACACACCTTCCCAAGGCACTTATCCAAGTTCTAGATATCATTTCTGGGATGGAAATGGTTGTATAAATGTTATTTTGTCATGTACAGTGGAGTACAGAGCTCATGTGCCTACCAAACTCCAATCAAAACAAGTGTTCCCACATTTCCTTTGCTGTTCCAGAATTCAGAAAACCTGCACTCAGTTCCTGTCTCTACTATACCACTGCAGTATCGTCCATGTGGGTAAAAGCCTAATCCAGTTGCTGTTACTGGCAAAATTCCCACTGACCTGCATAGAAAGAGATTTTAATTCTTAATCTTCATGTTCCTCATCTGGTAAATAAAGAAGATATTTAATTTCTCCTAGTACATCTGTTTACCTTTATTTAGACTATATAACCTCTTTGGACAAAGACTCTTGATAATTTGTGCTGTTCTTTAAAATTAATGTGAGTAATAATCTGTGTCATGCCCAAGTCAAGTAACATCAATGTGTGAGAGCTCAAACATCATATTGTAGGTTTCTAAAAATCAAGTGTGCCCACCAATGGGTAGAAAAGTACAGCTGACAATTTGCTGGTCAGCACACCAGCTGCTTGCCCAGAAAGAATAAAGACATTTTCCTGCACTTCATTGGAAACTTAGAGCAGCTCATCTGCCCCAAGCACATAGAACAATTGGAACTTTCTCTATACTCTTACAAAAATTTTGATTATTGCAGCATAGCAGATGCCTTATAAAGCAGCCCATTCTCTATTGAGCTAGATTAATATGGTTTAGAATATCAAACTTGTCTTAGGTAATACTTAGCACAATATCTACCTCAGTCTCATCTGAGATCTCTCTGGGTTACAGTGATATAAGTAATACTTAAATAATTACTGTGGGAATTAACTGATATTTAGCAGTTTCAGTTACATTATAGCACTTGTCCTTTGAAAGCCAAAGATGAAGTGACAGGCTTAATAGGAATATTGGACACTTTGAAAACTCAGCTGTAGTTAATGATAACAGAAAGATCTATTGAGACAAAAATGTAATGAAATCTCATAGCAACTTTACAATAAAAAAAACTTTGTAACTATAGCACATACCAAAATAATTTGTTTCACTTGTTCTATGTGTTCAGCAAAAGTTTTAAATATGTAAATACTGAAAGCATTCTTTTTTTGTCCAAAACTGCTGAAGTTTAAATTTTATTTGTAGCTCTCCCTTCAGTGAGACAGTCCATTCTACTGGGGAGACCATGTATTTTTGCAGTCTAGTAACATCTTCTTCCAGTGTGATAGATTTTGTCTTACACTGCAGTACAGAGTGAATAATTTTCCATTATAAGTAGGACTGTTTTCTCACTTCAGAAAAAAAAAGCTTCATTTTCATCCCACCAGCATTTAATTCACTTTGGGGTCTATTTCTCATTCTAGTTAGTTGTGTAATTCATGCCCATCTGTTTCTCTGCAAGCCAAGTGATAATTTTTATTTTTGAAATGTGTTCTTCCTTTTGTATATTGCAATAAATCTTAATATTTTGATGACCATTTGGCTATTTCCACTTGTTACAGAAGACATTTAAAAAAAGAGCACTAAAGAGTGCCCTTAACATCCATGAGGTTCACAGTAAGTGCAGAAATTTTCTTCAGTCACAGCAGAAATGAAAGCAGGAGTGCCAGGTTTATGCTATGCATTCACAGTCAAAGGGATATTCTAGTTTCTAAATGCAAATCCTTTAATAGGGTCTCTCAGCTCCAGAAGAAGATAGAAGAATAAGGAACAGAAAAATCATCCCTTAAATTCACATGTCAGAGTTCTGCTCAAATCATGAATAGGCAGCAGGAAGTAAAATATACAAAGAAGGAAAAGAAATACTAAAGGAAAAGGGAGACGCAGTTATTAAGGAATAAAAATAGTGAAATTATCCTTGGGGTTCACTTATAATGGAAAATTAGATTCTTTAGTTTCAGGTGAAAATATGAATGTAACTTGAAATGTTGTAGAACATCTTTATTAGCATATATTATATTGCTTTGTCATAACTTGTCCTAGCTCTCATCCACACCATGAAAAGACTTCTTCCCAACCTTAGAAGCACTTCTTAGCTTGGGCTCCAGCTGCTGTGCAAGAGCAAGATCTCCTTATTTCCTTCCCATGTGGGTGAGACCAAAGAAGCTACCAGATTCAGATGTTTGTGATCGTTTTTCCTGTCCCATATTCAAGGGGAAGAAGAAGAGCACAGTGCGGCAGAGACCATTCACCTCCAAGGGATGCTTCTGGAAGGAGCAGATTATCCGGTACACTTCACCCTGAGCTACATCTGAAGACAAACTAGCCTTTGGCTTTTTTGGCTCCTGTGGCAAATAAACTTTCTCTTTTCAAGCTTACAGAAAAAATCAGATGCTTTAATGAAACATTTCAAATAATATCACACAGTGGTGATATTGGCAGCAGGTTCACTTTACTATCCTTCCAAAAATACAAAAAAAATGCAGAAGGGGTCAGCCCTCAGCCCTCACTTTCATTTGCAGATAAGCTATTGTTCCCTAAATTTTTGTTCTCTGCTGCAGGGTTCCTGTAGCAAAGCCAAAGAATCATTCCTAAGCATCTGTGAAGATACAGTAGACTTAGTTTTGTCTGTTTTGAGGCATACTCACTTTATTTTCTAGCCTATCTTTCCAAGTTTACAAAATTACACCCTTTGTTTCTTCTTTTAGCAGTCTGGCAGGCATTTCCCCCCTACCCCAGTAATTTCTCATTATTTTTGGTACTCCCTGACCAATTTCAGCCCCATAAAGCAGATGGTTAGATATCTCAAATACAACAAAGGTCTACACTGAAGTACAAATGCTGATTAAAGGAGACCTTACTGGTGCTTCCTCTGAGGTAAGGGCAGAGAGAATTCAACCTGATCCCTTTAGCAGCATCCTGCTGGGCAATCAGCAGGCATGCCCTGACTGGCCAGTTAGCATCCAAATTTTACCAGGCTAAATGCAGCTACTTTATGCAGCTACTTTATACAGCTAAAAGCAGAAAAATATCTTGGACTTAGGTGAAGTGGTTGTGTGGGAAGAGCCATGTTAGCACCAGCAGGCTGGGGAACTGCTGTGGTGTGAGGAGAGGGCAAGGGGCTTCGGGAGGAGGCAACGTATAGTGCAGGGGAAGCTAGGAGGACAACAGGTATCCCAGCAGTGAGGCACAGGGACATAAGGATGAGCTGAGTGTGTTGTGGTGAGAGTATTCTAAAGGATGTGCTTAATTCACATATACTACACAGACCTGTAAGAAACCCAGCTTCACCAGTTCCACTGGCTGTGGATTATCTACATTACCATACTTACCAGAACTTCAGCAGTGAAAAAGACCCCGTGGTTGGAAATACCAACAGAACTCAGACCACTGAGCTTGCAGTATGGGCCTTCCTGCTGTTAAGCAGGCAGGACTGAGAAAGCCCAGTAACAACTTCAGGAACAACTCCAATAATGCTGATTCGAAGGGATCCCAGAAATGTCAAATGAAACAATCACTTTTTATTTTCCCTGTTCAGACAAGTCAATCTGGGACTACATTGCATACCTTTCATGTTGTGTGACTAAATTTTACCTGGCTCATTGCATTTCCCTTTTGATTTTATGGCTTGATTCTCTGTTGTCTTAATTTGTGTAACTACATTACTTCCTAATTTCCATGCATCTGAATCAAGAGTATGGAAGAACATAACAGGAAATGATTTTCCAGTCTTGCAGAATTCTCAGCCTTCCCCCGCACCTTATCTGACTAAAATTGAAGTTGTTCAAAAAACATCAGAGGAAACAAGACAGAATACATCCCTTCGTGCTGTAATAGCCCCTAAATGTGGTCAGTCACGCAGAATCTTCATCACCACCTTAACATTCAGAGGAGTGGATATAGAGGGATTCATATCCAAGCCTACAGCAGTTTATGAATGTTTGATCTTTAATATATAGTGTGTTTATATCAACATAAAAAATACACAAAGATATATGCCTGGATCACTTGTCTGTATGATGTGTGATACAGAAAAATCTGCAAACCCTGTCTTCCTAGCCCAGTCATCAAGAGCAAGCTTTTTTGATTTTTAGATTGTTGAGGTATACATGTAGTACTTGCAAGTTTGTGTGTAGATACATAAATACAGACATGTGCACATGCAAAATTTGATAATGTTGTCAAGCTTGCAAGCATGATTACAGAACAGCTAGGTCAAAATCAGTCCTTCTGCATGCAGCTCTCAGTGCAGTGAGGTTGGACATCTGTTCACCTCAGCCATCAGTGAAGCCACAGGACTGGGACAAGTCTAGCCCCAGACAGTTAAGGTGCTTTACTTTTTGTGTGCTGTTTTGTTTTGCCAATGAAGGCAATCTGCAAGGGCAGATGAATTACAGAATGTGATTGTGATTCCCTCTCTGAACAGGTCCAGTGTCCTAGCAGGCTGTAACAGCCCTTGGTTGGATTCATAAGCCAAAAGGGAAAGCAGCACGGAACAATTAGAGAGTTATATTCCCGCTGAGTTGTACTGATGGGCAGATAGGCTGCTGCATTATGCACATGTCCTTTAAAAGATTAAATAATTAAGCAATAAGTAGACGTCCCTTCCTTAGAGTTTAAGATCATTAAGTAAAATTACTTGGAAGAATTCCTAGACTTGCAATTATTCTTATTAGATTTAATAGTATCACAGGATAATGTGGGCAGGCAGCATCTTTTCTGATTCAGTTCGAGTGATGAGCTTCATGCTGTGTAATTGGAAGTCAAGTCATATTACTGCTAGCCATTATTTTTTCCACATTGAAATATTTTCCCTCAGCACTGTGCATAAATGGCATCTTAGCACCAGGAAGCATTTGTGCTACCTGCCTTTCGACAAGCCCTCCCAGTAATTCATTTAAAAAGTAAATAGATCAATAAAGTGACAAAGCAGTTGAGTGGACATTGCTAACTTCCTTGGTAATGTCATCAGGCAAATATACTGTTATGCCTTTTCTACACAAGGAATAAAAAGACAGCTAATTGTACAAGCTACCTATATAAAAGATTACTCCATCTCTTTTGGAAGACAACTCAGACTATAATGAAATAATCACACTTTATTTCCAAAATGATAATAGTCTATGCAGTGCCCTAGAAATAATATTGTTATTATATGAAATTAGATGATATAAAGGGAACTTTTTTTCCCTACCTGTACTCGCTTCGCATTTGGCCAGAACTTGGCTGAGATCCACTCTTATTGCATAGTGAAGGAAGAGCAGTTGAATCTCCAGTTGTTTGCTCAAACCTCTGTGAACTCCTGGCCACCTGGAAAGCTCAGCCACATGTGAATGATAGAGGCACATCAGCATTCTCCCTTTGAAAAGATCTAACTCTCATTAAATTTGGAACCCAGATGAGCATAGGATATGATGCAAGAGTAAGGTGAAAGCATGAGCAACATTCTACCTCATATACCAGTCTGTGTACTAACAGGCTGTTTGTGTAGCAGCTGATAATGGTCCCTTCACTGTCTCCAGTGAATCTAACTAACAAAGGGTCTTTGCTCTTCTTTTTACTCTTCTTTTTATTTAAATATGTCGTTATTAGAAGATGGTGAAGATGTGTCCCTCAACATATTGAAAAACTTTATTTCAATGGAAATGAATGACAATTTTCTAGCATTAATTCTTAATTTCATAGTGTGCCATTACTGAAGAAGTCAAGGTGCTTACAATAGAAATTCAAATGGAAAATATCCGGGTTAACTCAGAGCAAGTATGGTCCAGCACGGTATCTGTCTCTAACTTCTCTGAAACTATTTCTTTGTATCCGCTAAACCTTCTTATAAAGACATTTTAATACATATGCCCTAGGGCTCCAAAGCTATTGGTGGCTATCTCTGACTTTCCAGTTGCTCTCCCTTTCTAGAAGTTCATTCTGATTGGAACCCTGTTTTACAATTAACCTTTACTTGTCACTTAAAACAACAAAATACTAGCAGGTACTTCTGTTCTTCAGCTTTTCCTTAGAGTAAGCACTCTCTAAGGCTTAGATCCCTCTTCTGTTTCTAAAATGTGGCTTCCCCTCTAGTCAGTCCATCCACTTTCTTCTATGTTGTTCTGATTGAGCTTCCTCTGAAGAAGTCTCTTGAATATCTGCCTTGTATTTCTGGAGATTTTATGGTCAGCCAGATGAAATGATCAAAACTCTTGGGGAAAAAATCCATTGTCCTTTTCAGATTTGAAAAATCTGTCTTGACAAGTGACCATTTCTTTCACTCAATATCACATTTGAATGGACCACCACAGAAGTTCAGAGAGCAGATCTTTTCATCTCCATATAGGATGCAGGACTTTTCCCATTATGTCATGTGACAGGGAAGCACAGGAGGCTGAGTAATCCCACATTCAAAGTGGAACATAGGGTTTAGCACAGATGTACACAGAGGAACCACAAAAACTTCTCCAAACAATCACATGAGGTTTACTATACTTCCTTTGTGACAGTAGAGTTGAAACAAATACAGAAGGATGAGTGACTGTAATTCCAACATGAAAAGCTTTATCATCTTCGGTTCCACCCATGTGTAGTAATTGGAATGACAAACATTGGTGTGGAATTTTAACTGATGGGATTCCTTACTGCCTTCTTAGCAGGGACATTGGTAGCTGCTTTCCTTCTCTGTTGCACTCACACACTTTGTGCTTCTCCTCAGCTGATTAGCATTTCGAATTTTGCCGCAAAATTATTCTGTTTCTATAGTGATCCGGGCACCACTAGTGTAGGTTCATTTCCTATCAGTCATGGTTTACTTACGTCAGTGAGCGCATTATTTTCAACTGTGTTTCTTTCATTCCTGCATCATGTAGGTCATTATATTTATATGCAGCCAATGAGACCAACAAGTTTCTAAAATGGCCAGATTATTTAGAACAGTCTGACAAACTGTACTGTGTTCCTGCTTATTAATGTGCTATTATGCTGGGAAAACAGAGCATAAGTAAACACTAATTAGGAAAATAGGTGGAAAAACAAGACAATTTCAGTATAGCACTCAGAAACAAAAATCTAGGAGATACAGAAGTTAAAAAGTCAGAGCTTGCTAGTTTTACAGAAACACAAGTATAGGATCCCAAACACTAAACCAGGGGCTTAACAAGAAAAAGAAGGGGAAAAAAGTAAGGCTAAGAAAGTCTTCAGAAAATCCATTATTGCTGTTTCTCTTTATTTGAGGTCCTGGCTATTATTTACCCTAACACGTGTATAGCACAGGGCAGATCTCATATTCTGATCTACCTTTTAAGTAGGCAGCTGTAAATCAGACAAATGAGCTTTTCTAATTCCAAGTACTGCAAACAGTTCACAATTGTCTACACCAATCTTTCTTTTTAGCCTTCAGTAGGCACTATAATGATTTTTTGTTCTCTTGGATCTTGGCTTATGAGTGTACATAATGAAGGAGGCCCCTGTTTCCAAACAAGGAGGGAATTCAAGAAGAATTTGTCACTGAATGGGACAGCTAGTAGATGAAAACAAAACTTTCCCCAGAAATTATTTACTGTTCTTCCAGTACAAATAATACAAAATGCACTGATATAGCTTAGCTATGACTGAGTATGAAATCATGGATGTTGTTTAGACGGTATATTTAATTATGTGTGACTTTCTCTGCTTTTAAATAATGTTTTCAATAAAAGTATTGGAATTCTAGATTATCTTGAGGTAAGCTTTTGCAAAGGAAATAAAACAAGTAGAAAATGCTTCCATGTCAATGGAAGACAACTAGAAAAATGTAAAGTTTTGCAATCATGGTGGGTAAATGTGAATGTGAATGAATTCCTTAATGGTCACTGTGCTCTACGTTTCAGTAACATGCATGTGGGGGGGAAAAAAGGCTAATGAGTTTGCAGGGACAGAAATTTAGGTACAAGTACTGAATGTCATGATTTCTATCACTTCAGTTAATACAAACCTGAAATAAAATTGAAACCTCACAGAAGGTAATTTGATTTTGAAACTGAGCCTATCTCTACCCCTGCCACCAATGTTTCTGGCTGTTTTATTAAAGGTACATCCATTAGAAACACACTTAAGGACTTTACAAGGCCTCATCTCAAAGCAACATATCTGATGAGAAGAAAAATATTTATTTCAGGATTTTCAGGGCAGGTAGGAGTTCTCATTTGCATTTGTGCTCCTCTCAGCTCTTGGAACAAATGGTATCTTTCCTGTCGTGATATTGCTGCTAAACTGTGCAAGAATGTTTCTTTTTGTTAAATAACAAGTATAACCTTCAGTAAAGCTGCAAGAAAATGTGAACTAGACAGAACAAGTGGTTTAAGCTCTTATTTCTCAGTACCATGGAACACTGAATTGAAATGTTTGATAGTTTTTTTGTTGGGTTGTTTTTGTTTTGTTTTGTTTTGTTTTCTAATAGGTCACTGAAAAATACTGTTCTGAGCTTAAGCAAATTGCAGGTCAGGGTCAGCAGGCATGAAGCTGGCATGCATTGGCAGTTCATTCTTTTGGTTGTTTCTTTTGTACAACAGCCAAGAATCTGATCTCCACTAAATACAAAATTTTATTACATTAACTCTGACAAACTTCAAGGATACAAAAGAAGGTGATATCTCTCTACACCTAGAAGAACAGTACTCAGGTTCTCTGAGCTTCATATCAACAAAGTGGGACTGAGGCTTCAGAATCTTAAAACTGCCTGCCCCTGCTCTCTCACAAAATAACCAAGTTCATAAGTGTAAATTCCTAACCCAAGGTGATTTTCCTGCTGGATTTGGGCACCTCCAAGCTAGCTTCTAGCTTGCTGGGCAGTCAGGCAACAGGTTTCTTTACAGATCTGGGTCTGAGAGAAAACATTGGTGAGGACAACTGAATTAAGCATAATCCTATCACAGACAGACACTGAAGTGGAAATGAGATGATGATTTTAGTTAGAGTCTGTGACTAAATACAATAGCTGACTAAGGAAAAGTTCTGATCAAAGAATCATAAAACAAATACAAGCTATTTCTAATGAAAAAAATGAAGGAAGTGAACAAGATATAAAACCGTAAATAAATAACTTCAGGCCCATTTCACTGTATCAAATGAATAGAAATTGTGCAAAGTAATTCAAAGTAATACCCCAAAATGTAAGAAAAATAGAGAAAATCAATACAAATAAATACCATGTTCATTTATCTAATGTTTCAAATCAGACAAGAGAGAGAAAAGACAAACACATTGATCAAACACATATCAGGAAATAGGAGGAGGAGGTTTTTATGAAGATTCAAAAGATTGCAACTTGTAGTCAAAAATCAGTATTACAAATAAGACAGGATGTGAGTCACACTTATTTGTAGGTTGCTATGTGAGTTCTGTCATATAAACAAATTGCATTGGTCGGGCTCTAGTACAGACACACATCCTGAGCCCACCTGAAATTTGTGGTTGCTATTATGCAGTACATCTTAGCTCTTCAGAACTCGGCAGTGCCAGCAAATCCACCTGCTTTGGAAGGGCTACCAAAGGAAACTCTCTGCTGATAGAAAGATATTCCTAGATCTGTTTGGACAATAGGATGTTAGCAATATATGCATTCACATTCATTATAAAATTACAGTACGTTAGTTTTCTTTTTTAGGAACACTAATTTCTTCATTTCTCTGCCTTCAGTATGCCTTTGTGAAGCAATCTTTTCATTTTAAAAATAACTGATATCCCTATCATATCACTTCATTTAAAAGTACACATACTATTAGTAAGATGCAATGCTTGAAAAACAGCATTCAGAAAATGTTAGTCTAGATTTCAAGGAAGAATGTTTATCACTGTGAATGGCCAAAGGATAGTAATTTTGTCCCAGTTGTGTACCTATTAACATTGTGATTGAAATTACTGCTCCTCATACCTTTCCAGCTGGAAGCAGTGAAAAGAAAAATAGTCAGCGGCCTCAACAAGTGGGCAGTAATATTTTGGAGCTGAGAACAGCTGTTATGGAGGCAGCTGTGAAATTTTCATGCCTTCTGCCCTCATTTGATCAAAATTGAATGTCCAGTCTCCTTCACCAGAAAAAGACAGGTTCAGTCATTTTCCAATTTTATTATTTTTGTTGCCTACCTGATAAATTTGCTGTCTAGCATGCTCTACGGGTATTTGAAACAGCACATTACCAGTCTGACTAGTGTTCCAGTTTCTGAAGCATCCCATAGCAAATTTTCCAATGTCAATATTCATGACAGTTTTCTGCCACATATCCACCTAAAGGGACACAGCTCAGGAAACAGAGTGGGAGTTTTATCTTCCAACATGCACCACATTTACAGTTCGCACAAGCCAAAGTGTTTCTGTTCCCCTTTGCTACATTTCATGCTCCTTCTGCACAAATATCAGTGTATCCAAGATGTGGGAGAAGGCATCCTTGTCTGTACAAAGATTTTCAGTCACACAACCTCTTATTAGTGTCTCCTTGAGCCTCTCCATCTGCAGTCTCATTTTCTTTCTTCAACTGGAAAATAAATAGCACTCTTTTTCCTTGCATTAATTGATAAAAGTTCAACAATTTCTTTCTCTTATTTTCTTATTACTCTGGTCATGTCCTGAGACAGTGATTTATTTTCTTTGATACTGGTTACATTTTATCACTGTCACTTCACAGGAATTTCCAGTATACTGCTGCTTATGTTTTCACCTTTGGTAATGTCTTGCCTTAGTGTGAATTCCATTTTCCTTTGCAGTAACTGAAGTCTCTTCTTGGCTACCCTGTTTAATTTCATGTGGTATAATAGGTCTCAGTATTCACTCCCTTAAAAGTGGAATGTATACACAAGTATACATCCCGTTATGCTTGTGATGATTAGCTAGGTAGGCAATGCTAGAGAAGGAAAAGCAGCTCGCCTTTCCCATAAATAAAAGCCAATGCCATCAACGTTATGCAGAAACTTATCTCATGGTAGACACTACCAGACTAAAACTTGCCTCTTTCACAAGATTTAATTTCTTGGGTTTTTTGTTTCTACTTCTCTGTTGCCACACACAGCTGCTATTAAATATTTTATTGTATTGCTTTCATGTTCTAAGGCTTTCTCTTTTTGCTCAACTACTGACCTGAACTACTCAAAATAAAGTGCTGGTAAAGATCAGTTTAGAGCTAGGCACTTTAATCAGGGAAACAATTGAAGCCATTTTATATTCTAGTTCAGAACCTTTAAACAGCTTACTGTAACCATATTGTTGTTCAAATCCCTTTGCTGCAATTACAAAACAGCATCACAACAAAAAGAAAATATTCAACTTGGTACTGTCAGTCATCTTTGAATAATTTATCAAATTCTGAATTTTCTGCACATTAATAATGCTTGTCCATTAGAATGAAAAATTACTTATCCTATGATGTGTCTAATTGCATATTTTGAGGATCTTCCATGGAAAATGCCCATGACAATAATTAATACCTAATGCTATATACACCATAGCTTTGGGCGTTGCCTAGCAACCAGCATCCGGTAGGCTTCCTAAGGGGCCTCAAATAGAGGCAGGGGAGCAATCCATTCACACTGCCATGAGCGAGAAGCAGCTTTGTTCTAGGCTGCTGCTCTGTTCTGCTTATTTCTAGAGTGATCTCTGCAAAACAAATCTCCCTTAAGAGGTCACGTGTCCGAAAAGCCTTTTCAAAGGATAAACAGATGCCGAAAACTCTGCACGTGGTCATCTTTTTATACTCTGGGATACCTTTTACCTTCAGAAATACTACCAGTATCCTCTTGTCATCCACCAATAACAATTTTGTTTTCAAAAGAAGTGTTTCTGTGGATTAATTTCTACTTTTAATTGGAATAGTTTTCTGTCTGTGACAGGATGTCATGCTGATATTTTTCAAAAACAACTGTTTTTTAGACAAACTCTACATTAAATTTAAAAAAGGACTTGTGTTGTGAAGTGTTTTTATACAAATACTGCTGTATCTCTAGGGTATCTACAGTACAGAGTAGCACAAGCTTCACTGAAATGCAGTCCTCCTCAGCTGTAAAAGCATTCTTTTTTGGCAGTGCAATTTTCTAAAGTATCAGTTAATTTCCAGTGCAACCTCTTTATCTTGGCACAGGGACATCTAAATCTCATTTCATTAAATGTATATATTTACTCAGATGTTCACTTCAATAAGAGAAAGAGGCTGGAAACCAGTATTCCAAGATTTCCCTTCTCAGCTACAGTTTCCAAACTCTTCTGTGGTCCTTACTGTCACTGATCTTTCCCTTATCTTTGTTTTTGCATTAAAATAACTGCCCAAATATCATCAGACTCAGAAAGATATTGTGGTTATTTGACAGCCCATAAATAAAAAGTCACCAGCATCAGGACATACTTAATTTTTTCATAAATTCTGCAGAATTTATAAAGTTTAATGCTAGCACATTCACCATTGTTTGAATAGGGAAAAAAATGCAACAAAATTCTGATGTTAAAGTGATAATTTTATTTACAGGACTGTGTAATATGTATTCTAGAATCTCAAAGATGTTAGACTAACTGGCTGGCAGTCCAGTCCTAGGTTTCTATGAATCATATTTTGTAGCTGTTTTAAAATAACAAAGATCAAGTATTATGTAAATATTCCTCACTCCAAATCCACTGACTTTCTTTTTTTTTTTTTCTGGCTTTGTCCTGCAGCAAGATTATTCAGCCTCCCAAGATATTTTGTAAAGTCATTATATTCATACAGATTTCTGGCTGCAGCAGATCTTCTGTAGAGCTTTGGATTTATATTCATGTTCAGTCTTTAAATCTCAGAGGAAATTGTCAAGGCACAGAAGGCAAGAGAGTCCCCATCATCTATTGATGAAACTTGGGAGCTGACGAAACTCAGGAGTCTAAAAACTCTTTATTTTTGGAACAAAGCTAGTTCATACTAATTTTTTCAATTTCTTTCCCACTTAATTCCCAGTAAGGTAGGCAAATGACACACTGGGGATCAATCCCGTACAATCTAAGTGACATCTCAATCTCGAGGGACATGCTGAGCCAAATTCTGGTGAAAGATAATCTTACGGATATCCAGAATTTAAACATTAGAGCAAAGGCAGAATCCCTAATCCCCGACTTAAAGATTTCGGTGCAGTTGCACACTGAAAAATGCTTGTGCTTGACAGGAAAGACTAGTCAGGGTTATCTCTCTCCTCCTCATTGCTTTTCCTCTGTCTGCCTCATTTACATGTAAATAAGTGAATTTTGTACACATTCAGGGTGCCACATGAATTTTAATTTTGCCTTTTTTACTTATGATTTCACAATCAGTCTGTCTTACTGTTTTTTTAAAACATTCATCAGGTCTTCTGTTACCCACGAGCTTGAACCACAGACTTACACATGAGTTGCCTACCTTTAGTTCAGGTCACTATGAGTCTTGGGAATATGATCACATTAATTCAGTATATGGAACACACACACATACACACACACACAGGCATACACACTGAGATCTCTTGTCTTTTCATATGATTTTTTTCGACTATGAGAGCATAAATAAAGTTACCTTGCAAACGTTGAGTTACACCAGTGAGTAAGTGCATCACTTTCCTACAGGCAAGCAAATTTGTTCCTTCATTCTAGCAAATGCTTGTTTTCCATGCAGGATTTAACTCCTCAGTACAATAATTTCTGTTCTGTGTCATCAGCACAGGAGCCAGTTCTCCTGGGCTGTGGTTCTACAGTTCAGTGATGGAGCTAACAACCTATTGAAGCAGTTTTGTTTCATTAGCAAGGGAATTTTTCCCTAGTGGAGTGCTTCATCAGCAAGGGAATTTTTCCCAAGTGGAGCATTTCAATGCAAAAAACATTTCATTACCAAGCCCCTATATAGATGTTCTATCTAAGTGGTAAGGTAGTTGCCACCTTCCTGAGACTCATCCCTCCTGGCAATGAGTTGATTAACCTCCCTTGCGGCTTTATTTCTACAATTACAGAGTAAAGGTCCTCTTGAAGCCGTTTTATGTGCTGAAATCCCATACACAGTGCTGAGCTCACAGTGAGCTCTCAGAACAATAGTAGGGCTTTGGCAGGGAGGACAGCCTCCACTATGTGCACTATCATTTCATTTCCAGGCGAGTTTTTTCCAGGATACAGTGGTCCGTTTTGCAGTGGTACAGCTTCATCTCTACAGGGGGGCATTTAGTGATCCAAATTTGTTCATAGGATGTCAGCAGCATAAGACAATTTCAAAACTAACCTTCTGTATAAGGAAAATGAGCAAAAGCTAAAAGAGTAGGCTTAACAATCAATGGACTATTTAAAAAAAGAAGAGAAAAAAAAGAAAATAAAAAAAGAGAAGATATTCTGCAATAAAGTGATTTAATAATCACTGAAAAAAATTATTTTCATGGAGTGGTGATTTGTGGGCAAAGAGTTAAATTCCAAAATGAGGTAGTATACTTCCCAGCATCACAGATCTCTGCATAAGTCCTGCCAGTAAGGGAACAGACTCTTCCATGTCTGGCAGTTGCAGTATGAATTCTCCTGCCTGCTGCCACTACAGCCAATATGATCACAGCAGCAAGCATTTCTCCCATGTCCAGAAAAAAAGTGGGGTTTTTGCTTGGAAGTGCTGATGGCTGTAGAAGTACATTAGTCATCATGCCTGCTTAGGGAAACTGGTTCTGAGAATTCTTGATTCCTGTACTTTTACTGCTTCAGTTAGAAAACTCTTCTGGTTTTACTTCACATTTCTGACTGGTACCCACAAGAAGATGAAAGAGAGAAATAAGATACGGCTTTTAACTTTTCTGAATATTTTCATACATTTTCAGTTTGATAATTTTAACTGTTCTACACCTTTCTAGTATTTAAAAAGCTGTACGCACTCCTTTTTTGTCTTGACAGTAAATGAGTTATCATTTTTTTCTTCCTCACAGACAAGCTTATGTATTTCAACTCCAAGAAGATCAGTGTGTGATCTTTTTGCATAACACAGACTTCAAGCCTTCTCTAAAATAAATGTTTCAAATTCATAAGCCCATTTTTAGTTTCCAGATTCCATTCTGGGCTCAGAGTTCTAAAACTTAGGAACAGCAAACATTCAAATTTTAGATTCCAGTTGGAGTGAGCTTCCCCTCTTCTTGTGTTAAAAGGATGTCTCATTTAGAATCCTCCTGCTCAAGGTTAACTTTTTGAATTGTCACATGTAATTTTTAGACATTTACAGGATGTTACAGTATTGGCAAAATGATGTCATTCAAAGAAAAGCCTCAGTGATAGCAGCTTTCTCTTTCTTTGTAAAAGATACTTGAGGATATTGCCATTTTGTTCTTTAGTATGATGTGAGGTTTGCAGTAGGCACTAAATACTTCATTTTATGTTTTAAACATTAAAACACAACACATAAACATTCAAATAACCTTCCCTGAGATGTCAGTAATGCTGACAAACAGAAAATTCTATTTTGATAGTTTTTTCCCTCTTTTTTTGTGCACTTGTCCCTTTCTAAGCAGATTATAGACAGTTTTCAACGCTCCAGTCATGTGAATCACATCACTAGCTTATAGTAATATTCAACACAGTTGAATTTATGCTCCCAAATCAGCCATTCCAACACTTTTTTTTACTAATTATGCTCCTTCTGCATAGTCAATTAAAGCATCTCTTCTTTGCATGCTTACTGGAGATTCTATTTTGCTCTCAGTGCTTTGAGTTTGCCTCCTTTCCACCTTTCTTTTTAATCTTACTTTAAGATCCCCAGAAGCAGCCAGCATGCCCTCTAGAATATTGTCTCTTTTCCGAATGAATTTCACTTGGGCAGTGGTGTGCCATCTTCCAGAGAAAGCAACTCCTTCTTCACAAAACCCAAGTTAATGGTTCAGAGTTATCAGAGTGCTCTGTATTGCATATAGGTTTCCAAAACCAAAGTTTCCTGAAGCAGTAATCAGTGCAGTATTTGAATTATGTTGTTTGGCTTGGCTTGATGAGTCCTAGATGAAGGTGATGGAAGAAATGTCTTAAGTTTGCACTGAGATGACCTTTGGAAAGATTTTGATGATACAGTGATTAATTACTTTCACTCAGAAATCTAATATTCTGTAAAAATTTATCTTGGGACTTCAATATCTCCTCCTTGCTTTAAATTCAGACATGGGCTTTTTGTTTCTTTGTTTTTAAAGGCAAATAAAATATTAATTTACCCTTCTTTTGTTTGTTTGTTTTCCCATGCAAATGGTTAGTTGCAAGGCAGGAAAGCCACAATACATTGTACAGTTGAGATACACAATTTGCTTCCCTGCCAATATAAAGCCAAGGCATGCATTTTCTGTCACAGCAGTTGTGTGCTAGTGGAGCGAATGAGCACCATTCAACTCAGCAGCTGCATCCTGTAAGGTGTGGACACATTCCACCACTTTGTGCCAGCTCTCTAATCATAGGAAAGAAATACACTTAAGGCCTAGGTTTGGGCTTTGCTTCATGTTACTCAAGCCAAAAAAAAACGGGAGCAGCAGAAAAAGAGTTAATTGCACTCAGTTTGCCAGCTACATGCTAATAGTAAAACAGTGAGCACCTTCCTCTGAGAAAAGCAACTCCTTTGCCTTACTGTAGTGATAAAATTGTCTGAAAAGCAAAGGCAATTTCTTCTAGAAGGGCTCTGACTTAGACACACGTTAAAGAGCTGTTTTGCCCTGCAAAATGCAGGCATAGAAATGGCAGCACACTATGACAGCAGTCATGATGTCATGCTGCCCCTCACTTTGAAGTCATTCGTGTGTGTAGATTCTGTATTGCTGTGGGTTTAGAGAAAATTCTGAGAGAGGATGTCAGTAGCATACGCCAAATAACCAGAGAATAAGACCTTGGCCAGTGATGCAGTAGTAACAATCAAGGAAAAAAACATCTTCTACTTTGAAGATGATCTGCAGTGTGAAGGTGTTCTTCATGCAGCAAAACCTCAAAGATGTTTGGACCATACCACCATCACTGATGATGCAGCGGTTGCTGTGCAGCACAAAAATCTACTCCCAGTAGCCACTGGCAATATCTAATATGGATTTTAGTGTTCTCAAGCCTTGTTGCTGCCATTAGGGGAAAGAGCGAAGAAACACAAACATGCAGTATAATCTCATACAATTACAAATATCAGTAATATTTTCAAAATGTTGTGACGATTCATTTCATGACATAAAGAAAAAATATAGATCACTCCTCCTTCAAAAGCGTGTCTGTCATCTTTTTGACCACAACAGCAGGTCAAACTACTTGCAGCATTTGGATGATGTTCTGGATATTAGTTGTCTGGAGATAGGCTTTTAGCTGAAGTGTTGCTGGTCCATCTATTCTATTAATTGTTTGCTGGCTGAGATTGAGCACTCCCATTTCTCTCAGAAATCATTCTAAGTTTATCTTCAGATGAGGAAAGAGAGATCAGTTCTCAAGTCTGAAATGGCAAGCTATGACTAATATAATAATATAATATTCATTGTTATTTTGATAAATGTACACTTGATAATTGATAAAATGTCATCTAAACCAGTTTATTATCTCAGCAGAGCAAGAGATAAATGGCGCAGTCTTTGCTACATCATTGCTGTGACATATATGGTGTTTAAAAAGTTTTTACACAATATGTTGTGTTCATGCTTTGTACCAACTCAGAGAGACACATAAGTAACTGTGAGGGACAGCAGATGATTCTAATGCAATAGGGAAATACTGGCAATGATAATGGTAGACAGGAATCAATAAGAGAAAAGATATCCTCAAAGAATTTTAAAAACTTCTGTATTTTAATCCATTTTAGAGAGGAGTAAGTATGACAGGTCATAGGAAACAAATTATTTTTTGTTGAGTTTCTTGAAGGCAAAGCACCAAATACTCTTCCAAATTTACATAAATAATAATTATGAGTAATGTATGTTACTTTGCTGTCAATAAAGAAGGAAAGCAACAATTTGTCCTAAACAAATTAAATGGTATTACAGTACTGAGAAAAACAGGTTGTTTTAGGCTATGCATCATCAATGCAGTTTCTTAGCTTCAGTGATGGAAAGGAGGTGAGCACTCACTATAGTTATAAAAAGTGTAAAACTCGAGTAGGAGGAGAGCTCATTTTTAAGGAGAAAGAAAAAACAAACCCTAAACCACAAAACATCTGTTTAACTGGATTTTGTGTACCCTGTAATGGATTCTATACACTGCCTTCTGCTCACTCTGTTCAGCATGTGTTTACCTTACAGTTGGAGTTTATTCTACTAATCACTCGTCAGTTCCCCTTCTGGTAACATAAAGGGCAAAAAGTTCATGCATGGGTTTACTTCCATCCTTAGGTACAGTATGTCTAGAAGAACATTTGCTGTCTTTGGTCAAGGCATTGGCCCATTTCTGTCTGGTCCTGGTGTCAAGGGATTTAGTTGAGCAGACTTGAGGCAGCCCTGTGAAAGCTGGTGCCTGGCAAGGCTCAAAGGAGCCTGCTGTTGATGGAAGTTCTATGTGGCTGAAGAGTAAACAGTGTTGCAAATTCAGCTTCTAATAGTTACGCTGGTTCCAGCGAGCAGTACGTTTAGATTTCGTTTTGGTGTAGGTCCCCATTGCTGGGGCAAAGCAGTACAGCAAGACCATGAAGAACATCCCCCGGAGAGGGCCAGTGCGGGGTGCTCCTGGGTGGGAAACACTAAGCCTTCGTGGTAGTGGGTTCAGCTCAGCAGCCAAAACCTTCCTCTGGAAAGAATTCTGAACAGGATTTGGCTTCAGTACGCGCCTGGAATGGCAAAGGGCAGCTCCAGGTTAGGATGGACTCCAGCACCGGGTCGGAGAGGTGCCAAAACACTGGGCCTGGCTGAGTGTCCACCCTCACACAGGCTCTGAAAATACACCTTGAAAATAAGCCAGCCAAGCAATGGCTAGCCGCAGAAATGTTCCTCCAGACCTCTCCATAGGGGTGGGAGAGATGACTCCTCCAGTCAGCGCCCCCAGAAAGGAAAAGGCACAGTTGCCCTTCCCTCAAAGACTTCAGCTGGTTTAAAGGTCTTACTGATCAGGTAACCCAATCCACTGCAACTCCCTGTTTTCTCGCCCCATCCAGAACCTTTCCCTTCCTTCTCCTGCTGCTAAGCCACGGGGGTGGGTAGGGAGGAGAGCGGTGCGTGCGTGGGGCCCGGGTAGCGCCGTAGCGGGGACACTCCCCTCCGCCACCATTGCGCGCCGGCCGCCCGCGGCGAGGTCCCGCTCCCCCTCCGCCTGTCTTCGGGCCGCCGTATGGAGGACGGGGAGCGGGTGGGTTGGGAAGCCCGAGCGCCCGGCGGCGGGAGTCGCTCGCCTCTGCCGGCGCAGGGGGCGGCTCGGCTCGGCTCGGCAGTCCCGCCTGCCTGGCGCCGCAGGGGTTAAGCGCCCCCGCTCCCGGCGGGATCGCTGCCGGCGGGGAGCGGGTTAAGCGCCTGGCGGCGGGGGCTCCGCCACTCGGCTCCGCACCGCGCTCCGCGCCGGAGCCGATACAGCGGGAAGATGGCGACGGAGGGAGCGAGCGGCGAGCCCGGCTCTGGCGGGCGGGAGGACTCGGCGGCCACGGTAGCGGTAATGGGCCTGGCGGGAGAGGGAGGGTGCGATCCAGCCGCGGCGACGAGGGTTCCCCATAGGGTTGGGACGAAGCGGTGCCAGGAGACCTGCCTCCGCCGCTCTGTCCCTCCGCCCTCCTTCTGCCCCGGGGCGGGACGGGGTTCGCTGCGGGACCCGCCGCCACCGAGCCCCGTCCCGCCCCGGGCAAGACCAGAGAGGGGCGCGGGGTCTCCCTCGTTGCGGCTCTCCCTCTTTCCCTCCGCCGGGGCGGTGGGTTCTCTCTCCCATTGTTCCTTCCCGTTGCTCCGGCGCGGGGTCGGCGTGCGGCGCCGGTGAGGGGCACGGAGGGGGCTCCGCTCCCCGTCTCGCCTCTCCCGCACCCACCCCCCTTTTCCTGCCGCTTCGCACAGCGAGGGGGCTGCGCCCCTGCTCTGCGGGAGGGCTGAGGTGCTGACAGCGGCCGGGGACCTGTCAGACCGGGGTGGGGGGAAATGTTGCTCTTTAACCCTTTGCCGGGCCCGCAAGGCGCTTGGCTTTCGCCTGCCTCTGGTGAGGCGTTTTCGGCGCAAAGGCACCGTCCTTTTCCCCCGCTCCAAGTCCCCGTCCCGAGTGCCGGATGTGTGGAGACGTCTCCGCTCCCGGGCCTCGCGCCCCAGGGGCAGGATCTGGCTCCCTGCTTAAAATATCCTCAAAAGCCGAGCAGAACCTCCCTCCCTGCCGGCGTGTCCTCTCTGCGGGTGGGTGAGGCGGCTAGGAGGGAGGCGCAGGGCTGCGGTGCGGTGCCAGCCGATGGTTAAAGAGCGGTGTCGGGGGGAGGCTGCGCTCCCCTGGGCCGGCGCTGGGCTCCTCTCTCCTGCTCCACACGACCCCAGGGAGGGTTGCAGGGCTCGTCTTCTCGGGCGGTCTGCGCCTCTGCTGGGCCCCGGCTCCTCGCCCGTGCTCTGGCAGACCCCTGCAGCCCGGCGGCTCTTCCTCTCCCGGTGCATCCCAGACCTGGCGTGGTCCAGCCTGTCTGGGGACTTCCCAGGCGAACCAGCCCTAGGTACTCGCCTGGCCGACAGCCGCAGGTCCAGAGTCAGGCTGTAGCTGCTCGGTCTCGTAGCGACATGCGAAGCTCAGGGCAGTAAAACCGCAGTGGTGCCCGTTCTGATCGGGATCGGTCCTGAAGGCGATGACTCCCGAAGGGAGGGGACTCTAGTTTCTCTGAAATTTAGGTTATTGCTACCATTTTATTTTTTATTATCTTGTTTACTTCCAAACAGGCACTAGTTCGTATCTGAAACCTTGTTCCAACCGTGTACATAATTGTCCTTCTGTGTCTTAAAATCTGCAGTGTTGTGGAAATTCAGTTTTCCTTTAAAATGTAAACCTTATGCAGTGCATATTTATAACATCACTGTCTTTTAAAACAATGATATAACCATGGCATAAATGAATATTGTGGTAGGAATTAACAAATGCAGGCTTAAATACTTTAAAGCCCGGGTTTTGACCAAAATTATTTGTACTAAATTCTTTAGTATATTCATATTAATACTGCCTTAATTTTCAGTTTTAAGATATCAAACAAGTAGCACTTCAATATTGCCCTGTTAGGCAGTGGAGTATAAGCCACTCATGCAATTTGGTGTTCTCATTGTGAAAGGTAGGAGGGATAGCTCTGTATTGCACACTCATTTTAAAATATGTTTCTAAAACTGAAGAGATGCTAGGATGTAAACTGTGTGTTTCTCCCTAACAAAAATAATAGCTATACTTGAGCAATAACAAAGTATTTTTTAAATTATTGTTTTCATTTTTAATTTGCCTTCAGTCATTAATTTTCCTTTTATGTTTTTTTCCTTACCAGCATAAACATTTTATTGTTGATTAATTTTATCTCTTGTACTGGAAAATAAAAAGAATACCTCTGTGTAATGAAAATACTTTTTAAAAATACATTTGTGATACTTAAATATTTCTTTTGAAGGGTTAGTATGAATAGCTTTTATTTTCTGTCTTTAAATGGGAGATACAGAATTATGAATTGAATCATCTTGCTTACTTTTTGCGTGACCATAATCATTCGAATGACTATCCTATAAGTCACGCTAAAATTCAACTTATTACAAAGTATTGTTTTCAGTACAGTTTTAGGTTAGGGTTTTTTTTGGGTTTTAGTTTCGCTCTGATTTTTAAAAATTTTTTTTAGTTCTCAGAATCCTGATTGCACAAATAGTGCAGTAAAAAGCTGTGAGAACAGTATTTGTAATAGTGATGTGTTAATGTGTAAGTTTTATGCTGTCAGAAGAAGGTGTGTGACACGGGACAGTACATCAGGGTTTCTTGATACAAAATACTGTTCTTGTGTCTTGATACACTATCAATAACATCACTGGGAAATAAAGACTTTCTCTGCTCTTTTTAGAAGCACTGTAGAAAAGGAAGGGAAGTGCTTCCCTCCCTTTTTTACATTCACCAGGGAATTTGACTGAAAAAGCCTAGACTGTTCCATAGTATGTTACATTTAGGAACAAAGCTGATAATCTTGTTATTCTGAGTTTCCTTGGATAAAACACAGCATTTGGTAAACCCATCACTTCTTTTCCACAAAATATTGGTATTTTTATCATGGGACGAATGATAGGGAAAAAGGGCAGGGGAGTGGTTCTGGTCCTTTTTCATACCTGCTCAGCATGATTGCACTGAAGTCACTGAAATTGTGTTGGTGCCGTTTGGACTAGAATTGAGAGAAAACATATGTGTGTGTTTTAAAACATCTTTGAATGACTTCCATCTGCCTAATGTCTACCAATAACGATTATATAATAGCAAGAAATAATCCAATTTGACAGTCTTTTTGTTGAAACATTGAACATCAGCCTGCTGTGCAGAGAGGGTTGGCTTGTCACACACTTTCACTTCAGTGTAGATTTAACAAAGCCTATGAAAAGCCTGGTATATCAAACATGAAGTTTGTTGAAATTATTCAGTAAAATTTTTGGGTTTGCTTTTGCTTGAGCAGTGATCAAAAGCATAAATGTTATTTTTCCCTCAAAGACAGTACCTTCTACTGTCTGTAAAGCTGTACATGTAGCTGATATTGATAGAGTGGAATCTTGACTCCACTAAAGTGAGTAAGGATGCTGCTGCAAAATTGCATCGAGAATGTGTGCATACTCCAAAGGCTCACTCTGGGTTGCTGTGGGTCATGTAACAGGACAAAAAAGTTACACTACATGAAAAACTATCAAACAAAAAAAAATATATATATAACTGAGAGAAATTCCATGATACTTTGTGGTGACATTATGGGGTATTTTGTGCGTAGCTTGGTGTATTCACTGTCTATTGATCAGTAAGAATGTTCGTAGTAGAACTGCCATTCTGGTCAATATAGTGAAATGCTAAATTATGGCTTGATCGTATCAATTATGTAGGCTGATTTAGATCAGTTGGAAGGATTCTTATCTGAAAACTACTGCAAGTAGCAAAAAATGAGACCATAGCCTTGAAAAGCAAAGACTCTTACAAGAGATTACATCCTGGAAAATGGTCACTTACAAAAGGACTTTAGCAACCCTGTCTTCAACTGAATACAAGTTTTCAGTGTGGCATTATCATTCAGAGAAGTTATTTTCTTCTAGTCAGATGTGTGATGCTCTTGTGTTTCAGCATGTAGGTGACATGCAGAGACAGCACAGTTCTGTCTGTTCTAGTTCTCCTCCTTCTCTGTGGTGAGAGATTGGTCTCAATCCGTCTTGCAGTGATAATGTTTCAAGCCTCCTTTCTTCTTCTCCTCCCCCTTCTCCAAACTACAGCACTGCCTTTTCTATGCCTTCTACTACACAACCTGCAGCACATCCTCTCTTCCTGTGTTGTGAGGATCTTTGTGGATGAGAAAAGAAAGCCACTGAATGCAGTCCACTTTGCAAATGTTCCTTTCTCTTCCAAATGTGGACTGTCACACTGTCATTAGAGGTGAAGTGCAGAGGTGAAAATTCTGAGCCAGATATGTGAAAGTGGCATAGGAAGTGCAAAGCTGTAGGATACAGTAAGTTCTGTTGTTTTCCCAAGTGTTTTGACTTCATTTGTGTAAGCATTGCTTTGGCCTCAGAGGGAATATACCAAGATAGGAGTAGAGATGGAAATTAGGACAGGAAGGAAAGCACTCAGGAAGACAGCAGTTTGCATTCTGGTTGTGCACCTACTCCTACCCAAGAAAAGGAGCAATTGATTTAAAAAACCTGTATAATCCTTGAACGTGTAAACCAGAAGCAGTCAAGTAGGTTTAGGGAAGACATACTGGTATGTACAAATGATACGTGAGTTAAAGCTTTCTTGGACATTGATTTTTGGTTCTCTTGTAGCACAAAGTAAGGTGTAAAATTTTGAAAAATAGAGATAGCTTCAACAGTGAGTACCCATATCTGTATCTAATCATATACTATTTGCCTTAGAAGTTACTTATTTGAAAGCAACTTGCTGAACATAAATTGCCCATTAAATCTAAGTAAGAATTTAAACATGATTAAGAAGATTTGTGGGCCTCAATCTATATAGAAACCTAACTTGCACTGAAATAAAAAATGACAAAGTATCTTTGTGGCTTTAAGTAGATTGCAAAAATGTTTTAATAGCTGTGACGATATCTGGGTGTGTACAAAGGTCAGTGTCTTAGTAATTTTGGAGGGGTTGGGGACTGCTTCTTTGTTTGGGGTTTTTTGTTTGTTTGTTTTTGGTGGGGTTTTTTTGTTGTTGTTATTGTTGTTTCCAAAATAAATTTCCCAGCTCTGAGGTATATTTATGGTTAATGTTGAAACTATTAAAAGTTTTGCTGTTATCTGAAGCCAAGAAAGCCCACAACAGCTAACCAAAACCTCCCCCACACCTGTTAAAGAAAAGCCCAGAAAACTGGGGAGCTGTGCTTGAGGAGGGCAGAATAAGCGGGTAACTTCTTGTGGTGAACAATCCAATAAAAGTCATTGAGCTAATGGATGGTATAATTAAATGCATATACAGTACCCTCATGATCCCTTAGGTATGACTATGAAATTTGATGAGTCTTGAATGTTAACATCAGATGATATTCTCTTCAGCAAAAAACTCCATATTAGTTGGGGAGCAAATTCAATGACATTGCTTTTCCTTGAAAGGTATTTCTCTGCCTTCACACCTTTTTCTATTACTAAGAAGATTCCTTAAGGTTATATCTTAATTCTTAAATTCGTCTTGGATGTGGTGGGAAATGGACATGTATTTTTTCATCAGATCATTTCTGGTGAAGCATGGGATCACAGATTCTTACCCTAGTTTCAGACTAAAGAACAAGCTTTCCACAGGGAAAGCAATAAACTGTGGTTTTCCCTGAAGTATTCATGAATACTGTGTGGATATTATAACCACTTCTTTTAGCAGTCTCTCTGTTTGCAGTTTTCTTTATTAGAAAAGAGCTATGATTCATTTGACCACATACCCAGTTCCTTTTATAGTTGGTAGGGTGAAATAAGTGGCTAGAAGGAATAACCTGTTTTAGAAGCAGGTTTGTGAACTTTACTGGTTTTGAGTGAAGTGACTTTGGCAGCTGACTCTTGAAGGTATGGGTGGAGGTGTGAATGGGGTTCAAGACACTTAAATTTAGGTGTCTATGTGCATATGCAGTGTTTAATATCCTATTATAGTCAGTGGAGCCGTGAGCAAATAGTTCTGGCAGTGGTTAACTGAATAGCTTTTTTGTCTGTTTGACTGGGCTGATTAGTTCTCCATTGAAAATAAAGGGACACTGGGTACCTGGCTTGCATAGCTGGTACCATTAGGTACCTCACTTACATACCTACATACATATATACAAGACATGCATCTTTAGGTTTTCACCTTTAGTGGCCCACATGTGGTACTCTGGGGTATCCCAGCTGGACTTCTGCTACTAGTCTGGTTGGCATGGGTGATTCTCCTAAGTTCTGTATCAAATCTACCTGTCCCAAAAAAGCTATCTCTGATCCCTGGGACATTGCAAATCACATTAAATACTTCTCTATAGGAAACTAAAGAGAATTAGTCAAAGTAGATATTTATACTTGATCAGATGAGTTGTACCTGGGAAACATACTTGGTGTTGTAAAACATATGAATCATGGTTGTGTTTCTCTGGTGCAGTTATTTCATGGGTCTGGCAGATGTGAGGCCATCATTATACTAGAAGTTTATTTTGTATAGCCTAAAAAGTAATAGCAAACCTTTTTTATTTTTAGAACCTTATCTGGGAAGTCTGCTTTGTGAATCTTCAAGAGGATTCACCTGTGTATTGATTTGAATTCAATTTAAAATATGTAATAAGTGTAGATATTTACCTTTCCTTTCCCTTCTGAAAATACTATTTTTTCCTTTTGACAGCTTTTCCCTATGTGTCATATTGTACACCATTTTTATACTTCTCCCCACCCTGCTCCCACCCTTCCACTTCAGCCCTCAATTATGCTCCACAGGTTTCTTCCCCAAGTCCTGGTTATTACCCAGCTCCATCTTTTAAAAGGCTTTCTGAGCAAGAAAGAACTTGTTTTCTATGGTCATTTATGATTAATTCACAGCTAACTTGTTTTTTGCCTGTGTTCTGTTTGGGGAAAGTACAAAGTTGTGGCTTTTACACTTTACCTATCTCTTCAAGCTTCTGCTGAAAGCAGCAGAGTTTTTAACGGTTGCTGCGATAGCACAATGAACAGCACTTTTAGCTCCTGAGGTTGCCAGTACTATCAACTGGGCTATGTCAGCAAAAGCAAACTATTGGCACTGCCTATCCCTCATGATATTTTCTGGGGATTTGTTTTTGTTTTGTGTGTTTGTTTGTTTGGTTTTGTTTTGGGGGTTTTTCTTTGAGAGTGGTGTGATGCATTTAACTGCAAAGACTTTTACCATTTTTACTCTAAATTGCTTTACATGTGAGAGACTCCATTCTGTTCCTGTGCCTCACGGTGATCTTCCAGTTTCGTCTTCTTTTTATCTTTTCCAAAGGTGATGGGGGCAGGAAAATGCCTCTCCAGTTTGATCACTGCTGTTCTGAGTAGTCCTTCTTTTGTTCAGAATTGATGGATTTTTCTTCCTTTTGGCTTGGCAGAATTTAATTTAGTTTTTAGCAAAGCTGGTATCATTTTGCCTGTACTGTTTTTGTGATGCACATTCAGGTAGTTGAATGAGTTTTAGCTAATTAGCAGTTTGCTCCATTGTCAGTGCACTTGCTGCCAGGCAACATACACCCCTTACAAAACTGATCTTGGAAAATAATGTGGAGTTTTAGAGGCATAGAGAACTGAAGTAGTCTTTTTCAGGTACTTTATTCTTATAGATCAAATAAACCAAACATTTTAAAATTGGAAAGAGGTAGAGGAAAAAATTCTCTTGTATTTTGGTTGTATATACAAAATATCTTTCTAGGGCAACATATTCTGGTATCTCTGTTATAAAACCAATACAATGGCTGGCTTGGTTACGTAGTTGTTAAGTTGATGGTTACATTTTTACAATTTGGCATTCTAGCAAAACCCCAGAAGACATATAAGCCATGAGGTACTACTGCAGTCTTTATTTTCTGGAGATCTAAGACTTACTGCTCCACTGGAAGATGTTAGGAAGATTACTTTTCTAGATCTAAATAGCAGTTTTTTCTATGCCTTGGCCAAACAATGTTCTCTCAGAATAAGAACGTGGGGCATGACTGACATCTTGATCCCAGAAGATTGCATGGAGTGTTTAAAAAGGGAGGATAGTTTTATTTCATTATATGCTTAATCTGCTCAAATCTGAAAGATGTTTTTTCAGCCATGCTTGAGAATATTTTAGATCTTTAAACTATGGATTTTGGTCCACTTAGGGTAGGCCATGTTGCAACTCCATGAGTGCTGGTTCAGAGATGTGTATGAGGAAAAGACGTGGTAGCATCTTCAGTGACTGCCATGCATGCTCTTATCCTGTGTGAATGGATTTGATGTTGCTTATCCATAATGAACAAATTGAAGATGACCTTAAAGTACTGGAAAAAAGTAGTCATTCCAATTTCAGAATTTGTCAAATAAAGTTGGAGGGAAAAAAAGCCTCAACGAGCATAAAATTGTTCATAAACAAGACCAGAACAATGATGGTGTTATCTTTCATCCTAAAAAGCACTTTTTCTGTTTAGTGTGTCTCTTCTTGTGGACAGTTTCATACTTAAAAACAAGAAGGCATCAGACAAAAGTAACTGACAGCAACGGTGGTGATTCTACACAAAATGTGTAGTTGTGCTGTGGAATGTTGTGGATGCTAAAATTATATAAAGATTCAAAAAGCAAGGGCGCAGGTTCTCAGCAGGTATGTCAGCTGAGGGCTGCTATGTACAAAATGACAATTTCTGCCTCAGAAGGTGAACAAGCTGAAATTTGCTGGAGGTTGGGAGAATATTTCTGCGAAGTATCATTACGGGCTTGTTTTGTTCTAATGGTGATTTCAAGGCATCCCTTATTGGCTGTTTTTGGAGACAGGATGCTTGAGTAAGTGAGTTTTTAGTGTCATATGCTAGAATTGTTTAGATATGAAGTGATTTTACTAGTTCTTATTTAATGCTTTTAAAACTAAAAATATAAAAACTAAGTTGAATATCTTTTTGGAATGTCTTTCTGTTAACGTTTCTTTGTGTTTATTTATATCTAATCATAAATTACCAGAGATCACTCTTAACTGCTAGTTTTTGCTGTCTTTTCTTATGTTCTAGTTCAAGGTGTATACTTGAATGAAATTTACTGTAGTCGCTTAATCAGATGCTTAGTTAAAAATCTCATCACTGCATCACATATGTTGAAGAGTGTCTCTGGTTTGATAAGAATGGAAGAATGTTTTCATTTATGACTCAGGAAAGACTGCAGATAATTGATGTTTCACCCGTGATCTACAGTCTTTTGACAAAGAGCTACCTTGTGTTACACCTCCTGGCAGACTGAATTTACTGACTTGGGCAAAAGAGTAGGATCATGTTTTGTGTACTGTACTTTTGTGGATGCCCCTATTAACTTTGTCTGTGACTGTTGAAGCCTTCAGTGCCTTTGTTTTTTGGTTTTTTTTGTCAGAAGAGACAAGCATATTTTAGAATATAAAGATAATGTAGTGGATAAAGCATTGAATGTCATCTTTAAAGACCATTACTGAATATTATGTTTTGTACTACTTGCTTTCTATTTTTAGAAAAAAAAAATCCCTGCATTAGTTTTCCATCTGAAAAATAGAGGCTTTTTTCTCTATTATAAAGGAAGTTGTTTGAAGAAACCAGTTCCTATCCTTGAGGTATTAGGTTTTATGAAGTTGTTCACAGAAGAAGGATGGCAGATAAGTGGGTCCTTGTATCTGACTGAATTAAATTTAGTAATTAGAAGTACCCAGAGTGAAAAGTGCTGCAGCCCGTAAGGTAAAATCTACTCTACTGACACAAAATTAAATGAGGAGCTGTATAAGTTTAGTGACTTTTCATTTTATACGTGTCCTTAGATCATTGAGCATTATATAGAACTGTGAGAGGCTGCTGCAGCACAGATTGGAAAAAGCCTTCAGAGAAACTGGTTGTTTCTCTTGATTCATTGGCATGGAGAGTAAGAGGTATTTTTGGGATTAGAGAAATAGCTGACCCAGGCAGCAAAAATAGAAGATAACTGTTGTTCAGGATAAAGTTCTGGTTAGAATGGATGGCCCCGTCTTCAAAACAGTTAGGCTTAATAGAAACAGGGGGACTGGAGCATTTCTTATGAGGACAAACTGAGGTAACTTTCCAACCTCCAAAAGAGATGACTGAGAAGGGACCTAATCCATGTCTGTCAGTATCTGAAGGGAGGGTGCCAAGGGGATGGAGCCCAGACTCTGCTAAGTGGTGCCAAGCAGTAGGAGAAGAGGCAATAGGCAGAACCTGATGTACAGGAGGTTCTGCCTGAATATGAGGAAGAGCTGCTTTACTGTGCAGGTGACTGAGCAGTGGAACAGGTTGTCCAGAGAGGCTGGAGATATTCAAGAACCCTCTGGACACAGTCCTGTGCCCTGGGATGACCCTGCTTGTGCAGGGGGGTTGATCCGTGTTACTCACCTAAATGAGGAAGCTCAATCCAACATACATTGAATGTAAGTAGCTAAAGTTCTGACCTAAAGTTCTCAGTAGCCATTTGTGCACCTCTGTGTGTTTTAACTGCAAAGTGAAAGTATAACACAGTTAATACTGTGTTAGTATTAACACAGATACAGGTTTTGGGTCTTTTATATCTATGGCCTTCTAGCCTGAGGGAAGAACAACTGTTCTGCCATCCTCTTGCCTTGAGAAAGTAGAAATGGTACTTGCCTTAATTTTTATTGCATTTTTCTATACTGAATTTAAGCTCCTGAGTAGCTGAATGTTTAGATTTTATGTGCTTTGGGGAAGATAGACAATATGTCCAGATACACCGCTCACCTAATTTGGCAACAGATTACTTCATCCTGAAGATAGCTGAGTGTTTGCATTGCAGGGCTTTTCTAGTAAACACATCTACATCATAGCTAGGAGTCTAGCATTTACCTTACAGGGAATAATAGAATAATGAAAATCAATCTGGGCAGCTGAATCTAGCACATGGAATAAAAACTATTTTCTCCCCCCTGAAAGTAATCCCCTTCTAAATTCACTACTTGTGTTAGCACTCAGGATGGTGAACAACAGATTGGTATTAATCCTACCTACCTTTGTGATTTTGTGAATATTATAACATTCCCCTCACCACACCTCCAAAATCAAGACTTCCAGCCTTGTAGTCTTTCCTCATATAGTACTTACTCCTTTTCTCTTCATTCTTTTAGTTAGCCAATTCTACACTTTTAGGTGAAGATTTTATGCTGTACTTGAGATGTTGGTTTACCAGGGGTTTAGATAGCGGAAAAATGAGGTTGTTCACCTATATGTGAAGAATTATGTGCCAACTTCCACATGAAATAGCTTTCTCTGCCACTTTTCTATGTTTTTTCCAGGTTATTAATGAAGAACTTGAATAAGGCTGGTCCCAGAGGTGCTCCCTGCTTACCTGTTTCCATCTTGGAAAATGGTTGTTACCCATGATGTTTGCTTCCTATCCATGAAGTGTCTTTTATTCCTATACAGTCGGATAGGAGTTTCTCTATAATAATAGTAGATACAGAACCTTTTCCGAAACTTCTGGAAAGTTCAAATACATTAGTGTCCAGTGGATCCATTTTGCCATGTGCCTGTTGACATTGTTATAGAAGTGTAGCAGTTTGGGAGGTGAATTTGATTTTACAGAAGCCCTACTGAGATTCGCAGTATACACCGAGTATGTGCTCAATGATTTTATTCATCAGTATTAACTCATTTCTCTGTCTTGCTCAGGGTGGCAGTCAGACCTACACTAATCTTGGTAACTGTGGAGTGGAAAGATAGTGTTGCTATGAACTATTGTTTGTTAGTGCCTCTTAAACCTGAACCATTCCCTCCAGCCAAACAAATGAGACTGCAAATAAAGCATGCACATAAGATTTTGTGTCTTTTCACAAATTGTTCTTCAGAAATTCACATTCAGCACAGTGTGTGGTGATAACTTGGGTAGCTGTTTGCACAGGTGCGTTAGGTGTGCCGTGGTTAAGATCCTTTCCCTCTCTCTTGCCTTCCTCCCTGTAGTGCTATTTCGCGTCGGAATTGTTTCAGCCTCTGTGAAGCTTCACAAGGGAACTGTTACTCACAAAGTTAGTAGCTTTACCGTTTCACCCCTATCATTCACAAGGCTTTGCAGGATTGATCCCTTGCAACAATTTGAAACAGTGTAATATGGGAAGGCTTTAATTTCTTCACTTAAAAAAAAAAAAAGAATGAGACTATTCACTATTAATTTTGACTTTATATAGTACAAATAAAGAGACCAACTTTTGACAACTGTAGATGGTTGCTGGCACATCTGTGTTTCAAAATTACAGTAACTGTTGTAGTCAGTGTGTTCATCAGTGTTTTCTTTCTTACAGACAAGAGAGTTTGATGTGGATAACCTGAGCAAAGCAGAACTGCGAATGCTTTTGAGTGTAATGGAAGGAGAACTAGAAGCACGAGACCTTGTGATTGAAGCCTTGCGAGTAAGTAATTTGGTTGTTATGATTTGCTTTTTGGCTATTTTTGAAATTCTTTTGCCACTTCCTTTATATTGTACATAGAATATTATTAGTGAAAGAGTAAATCGTGATTTTTAAAGTTTTAGGTTGACTAAATCTCAGTAATCACAAAATATGTTCTTGTTTAATTGTAGCCATTTGGTAATTCTATGTAATTTTGGTCTAAAACACCAACAAAATTTCAAAGAAATAAGTTAAAAACCTGTGAAATTGCTTCTTTTTAAAATTCTTTTATATTCTAAAGTCTGTTATTTGTGAAAGGAAGGAATAACATCAAAGAAAAATTCAGTCCGTTTGTAATTTGTTCTAATGAGCTATATTCAGTCATACACTCTATTCAATGCTTTCATTTTCAGTGAGATGGAAGTAGGGACAAAAACCAGGTGGTCATATCCACTTAGGGAAATATTTTTGTGGCTTTTTTGGTTGTTTGCCTTTTTTTAATAAAAGGTGAAATATGAGATATATACTCTTAACAGCACTCACAAGTACTTGGTTAGGTTTTTACTGTGTTAGGCATATGTGAAGGTTAGTTTTCTGCTTCATAAGATTGCAGTCTGAAAGGCGACTTAGTTGACTGGAAATGTACAAACAAAACTAGTTTAATTAAAATATTATTTTTTATGACCACATTGATTTTAATATGTAATATTTTGATCTGGATCAAAATAAAATTTAACAGGACTGCCAAACAGATTTCAGGTTTGGGGAAAAAACAGTCTTCTATGGTTTAAAAATATTCATAACTTCATAGTTGAATAAAGGGAAATAGTGCTCTTTAAGGCATTGAAGGTATGGTAAAGCAAAACCTTAATGTAATATAATATATCTAGTGCTAGTTTTTAGCAGTATATATAATGATTATCAAATAGTGTGGGAACATTTTCCACTTGAAATGTCACAGTAACAATTGTAAATGCGTTTTTACTCAGTTTTAAGTTGTTTTGTGATGGCTACAGATCACTTGTTGCAAATGGAGCTTTAAAGTAGCTGTCATTGATGTACTTGAAATAATAACTGAAGACTTTATAGATGTAAACCTCTCTTAAAAAATGTAATTTTCATTTTGTAATGACAATAAGACACTAGGATTAATATTTTTCTGGAATATTACTGCACTTTGAAGTTATTTTGTGTTTGGCCTTCAGTTATATGCATATGTTGAAATGTACTGCCTTTTCATCTAGCTGTTCTAAAACTTCATGGCTCATTTTCCTGGACTAGGAATTTTATTTTCCCTGCCTGCCAGTTAAGGTTTTGTAAAAGTGGAAATAGTGCGCACAGCACATCCAAAATCTCTTTTTTTGACTCTTCTAACTTTGAAGGAATGCAAATAGAATATTCAGTTCTAGTAAATATTCAGGAACAAGCTACTACACTACATATCAAAAAATGTATGTATTGAAATTGAGAAAAATGGGAAAGAAGAGAGGAGGAAATAAAAATGAAGTAAGCATTTAATGATAGTAAACATTAAATATTCAGCGTATTGCTGTCCCAGGAGAAAAATGTCTATATCAAATTCACATGTACCTGCTGAATTGGGTAGTATGTACAAAATGGGTTTTGATGATTAATACAGATAAATATAATAAGTAGCTCAATTTCACATAAAGTATTTAAATGTTGAAAGTTTTTAAATGTTGAAAGTTGGGGGGGTGGGATTTTTTTGTTCAGTTGGGCTTTTTTTTTCCTTCTCCTGCATCTCAATTTCTAGTTTCTCTAAATAAACTCAGTGTGTAACTCAAATCTTCCTGGCAGCTTGCCTGGTTAGCTGTGCTAGTATTGCGAAACTTGGAAGTCATACCTGCTAAAGAACTGTAGTTCTACTGCTGTAGAACATGTAGTATCATACTACAACAGGTTTTGGATCTTCTGGCTTCTTAACTGGGAAGCCACAAGTCAGCAGGATTAGCAACTGGAGTCTCCAAGCAGCACACAAAAATAAACAACTAGATAGCCAGATATAGGTCTTTTATAAAAGTGTATAACAAGAGAATTCCAGTGTAATTGTGTCAGATTTGGTACTTAGATTTGCTGCAATGGACGGGCATACACAGTTTGCATATCCTTAAAGTAAGAAGGAAGTAGTTTTTATATAAGGGAAAAGACTAACATTATTTCAAAAAGAGATAATGGTCTCTTTCAAAATTAGGAAAAGTTTGTGAGTTTCCTATTCTAAAGTAATAATCTTCTGAATGTGTTGTGGTTTTGTGACTTCTGGATTTATTTTTTTTCCTCTTATTTAAAAAATAGCTGTAAAGTTATATGCAGTTTGAGGTGTCAATGAAAGAAAGAAAATTCCAAAATGATGCTGTGTACCACTTAGTACTGCTGTAATATTGCTTTTTTGACAGGGCAACGATGCCCCTGGATTTCCAAATTGTATTTGCTTTAGATGCAGGTCTTCTGGCTGTTCCTTTACAATATATTAATTGTGCCATAAAATAAATTCGTATCTTATGACTTTCAATTTGATTTTTCTTGATGCTAGTAGCCATCACAGAAGATGCCTATTAACTCCTCATTAAGCTGTTGTAAGATGTTGCATAACTTTTTCTGTTTATTTAAAACTTAATTTCTAAAGGTTGCAGTCTAGTGAGAGTAAAGAAGAAAAGCTTCAGAGTTTATTACTCCACTTTGAAAAGATTGAACTAGGAAATAAAATCTGTCCGCTGGGTATTGTTCAGAGGGCAGAGTGTTCATTCTGCTTATTCTGTGTAAACAAAAAAATAAAAAATTAAAAGTGAGAAAGGCCAGCAGTTTGAGAGTATGTGAAGATATCTTGTTAAATTAAATGGTCATCCTAGGGGCAGAGATGGGAAGGGAAGATAAGTTTAGGTAGTAAAGTTAAAGAGTTGATTTTTATTAAGACACTATAATTTCTGCCACATGATGATAAATTAGAAAGAATCAAACCCAGTGTCACGTATAATAATTAATGCTTTTTATTGTGTCTTTTTTTCCTAATGTGCTGTAGAGTTTCCATTGGATTTTATATTAATTTTATATACCTAGAAGACTATTTTTGAAACAAAACCAAAACTTCAAGTTCATTTGTAAGAAATATGCAGATGACATCTGTTTACTTCCACGTTTCCACAATACATTGTTGTTCCTTTATAATATGCACAACTGATTCCTGCTTGAAATAGTTACAGTAATTATCAATCAGAACAATTTAAGTTGCTGGACAAATTCAGCCCTGTGGAAACCAACAGACTTGGAAAAGTAGACCTTTATGATGCTTAGAGTCAAATTTCCAGGTTTATTCCAAGTCAAAAGTTAATTTACTGTGGAGAACAGCATCAGGATTCAGCTCAAAGGATCTTTTCCTGTGTAAATCTTTCTCATTAGTGCTCTGATTTTGTATAATTACTATACCAAGTGACTAACATGATTTCTCTTTTTTTGAATCTGTGATTTCTGTATTTTAGTAGCTTCATGATCATGGTTGTGCTGCAATTAAAATTAGATTCAGATTAAAATTTAAGTCATGAAAATTATTTCATTAATGAGGAATAACTTGATGATTAATTGCTATTGAGAGTCCACGTAGTTAAAAATGGAGGGATATTTAACTATAGCTGCCACCTCCATCTGTCTCAATTATCCAAATAAACTGTCCGCCTGTAATAAGGGGATAATTTATTCCTAATGTGGAGGTAATGTGGCCACATAATCAAAGCACAGGTCTGGCCTCCCACAGCTGTGATCTCAAATACAGCATTCATTTGTTGTTATTTTTTCTCCAGACAAAAAATGGTTGCTGTGGCTGTTCACTTTCTAAAAGATTTTTTTTAAGTGCATTGACCCTCATATGATGAATGGATGTGGTAGTAATAGCTGTCAAGAATAGATCTGTAAATACTAAATAGTGTTTTTTGTGGTAATTCTCTCATAAAGTTAAATAATTTGTAGGTTACTTTTCATCTAAAATTTTAAAGCCCCATTCAGTTGGGATTTCTGTTCATTGTGAATATATGTTTATTTTCTTATGTAGATTTCATTAGGGAGTAAATGGTAAATTGAAAATGTATGCTTGCTTCTATGGTATGCATTATTTAATGTGAACAAAAACCTGCAAATTCTCACTGTACTAGATTTTTTAATATACCAAATTGCATGGATTTAGAACAACTTTATTTGATTGTTGGGAAAAATCACTAATGAAACTTTAAAAAAAAGTCTAAAAGAACTGCCAATACCAACAAGTGGATATATTTTTGGTTAATTAAAATTGACTACAATATTAATGAGCTTTCTCTGAGCATAAGTGAGCTCCAAATCAACAGATTCTGTGTATGTCCTGGCTGAGTCAGGAGAACAATATGTGAATGGCGACATGAACTTCGTTGTAGGTGTTTCTTCAGTGTTGAAAAGCCCTACTGTATTTAATTTTTTCTGTAACTTCCTAAGACATGAAAGCTTATTTTCTGTGTATGTGTTTCTACCAACATCTGTTTAATCTTTCACCGAGTTTCTGCAAAATCTGACAAAATGCTAAGCATTTCAAAAATAGGTAGTGCTGTAAAACCAGCAGCTGGATAAGAAAATTCATACTGTTGTTAGGACCTTAGTTGAGGGGAGGGCAGAGATTTGAGCTGTCTTTTATTGAGCAGTGTATAGGAGCTGTACGGTACAGGGTTAGGGAAAATCAGATTTTGCTAATTTAATTGTTCAGAGAATTTGAGTTAGACCTAAATTTATAAAAAGATAAGAAAAAATGTCTGCCTGAATTTTATCTCCCTGAATCTAAGCATTTTGACAGGCCTGCAGGTTAATCAATAGAGATACAAATAAACCATAGTTTCTATATTATGTCCAAGTAGAAAATCCATATAAGATAATTTTTGACTTCCCCTGGCAAAGGTACGTGAGTTCTTGGTTGAATTTTGTAATGAAAGTAAAAATACTAATGTAATAAAATAGGTAGGTCAAAAGACAGAAATTAATGCATCCTGTAACAATCAATACCTCATATTCACATTCAAGTTTAATAACCCATTCTATTAGCTTTACTTAAAAATCCTGCAGTCTAAAAATGCAAGGTTTAAAAATAAGGATAAACAACTTTTAAGAGAGTATAATGATTACTGTGTAGATTTGCACAATGTTGCTTAGACGTAACTAATGCATAGTACATTGAACACCGGTTTTCAGGTACCAGCTCTCTTGCTAACCATTTTAGAATTACTGGGATATCAGTATTCAATTGCATGAGAAATTCAGTATTCTAACACGAGTCTTCCCAAAGGGAGGATCACAGGAGGATCACTTGTTTTGGAATGATGAGATTGTTTCAGAAATTATGGGTAGCTTATAAGATGCTTGAGTTCATAATGATAAAGGCTATTTTTTACATATCTGTGTGTGTGTGAATGAACTGCTTGAGTGAACCTACCTTAGCATTCTGATTAGGGACATGCTTTTGAAGAAACTGTCCCCATTGTCCCACCTGACTTTGATTTGATTTGCCTCGCAGACTACTCTCGGACTGTGTCAGCTGAACTGACAGCAGTTAGTCCTAAGACCTTCTTCCAAAAGGCAGGACCATAGGCATATGGAGTCTTTTTCTTCCCAAAGGGTGGAAGGCATTTTTTGCTTAAGCTAGTTTGCTTTCAAGTCCTGAGCTGTGCATTGTGGAAGGCTTGTATTAGTAAACTTGTCTTTCAGTTTTGACCAGCAATGATTAAACACTGAATGGTATCGTTTTATTTTAATCTCATTGAAAACATGAACTGTTTTGGTGATAACTGTCAAGTGTGCATATTTCTATACCACTTCTGCAATTCTGTAAGCTTATGTATAGATCAAACAATATTTAAGACAATCTAAGTTGAGTCTACCATAGTTTATCACAACAGTAGGGCTTCCTTCAGTTGGCCAAGACAGACTTTTGCCTACTGTAGGTTGAGATTTGGGTTTAAAAAAACTGGATTTTTCAGTTAGAGTTTCCATATCCTTTTAATATTATTTGTCTTTTGCATCTTGTCATGGGATGATACTTGGTTTTGTCTGTACTATGAAAGTTACACATTAAAATAGAATTATTAAGCAACACAATAACTGTCAGTTGTATATGACTAAAGTTTTTTCCTGAACTACTGCACAGAGTCTGCAAGAATTGTGCTATAAGACTTAGGACTTCTAGAATGAATTTTGGGGTTAGAAGGGAAGAAATCTGGGAGCTATCAGGAAAAAGGGAATGAATCCTTATAATTTAGTTGTTCTCAAGTTGACTGATAGGCAGAAAAATTGCATGTATATGAAGCGTAATCTGTCAAAGGGAGCTACACATACAATAAATTATGGACCCTTACCTGCAGTAATTGTTCTAAGTTTGGAATCTAAAATGTGAATTCGAATTCTCCTATACGCATGAATCCCATGAATCCAGAATGGAGCTAAGAGCACACAGAAGGTGGTTTTGGAGGTTTCTGGCAGCCAATAAGACAGCCTGTTTCATAGCCAGGTGTCCTGGAAAATTTGTAACTATGTAGAAGGAGGAGCAGAAGATGTTAAATTGTGTGTAACAGAAGGTTATTTTTGTAGACAGTATGATGGCAGTTGTTGGTCTTGGTGGCAGAAGTGAACCGTGAAATAGAAGTCAGATAATGCCTTGTTTGCATTGTCATTTTTGCATATTGCAAATTCTTTGCATAGAAATTAATTTTTACTAAATTTTTGGGAGCTAATAATATGCAGATTGTCTTTGCTCATCTCTGCAGATTATGTCTTTGCTCGTCTGCTCACTACTTTTGATTTATTGAATTTAATGATGGTTGTGTATGCATTTTCTCTGCTTTTAAATATAGTTTGTCTTTACATCTCCAATGTGTCTGGTTTTGCTTTCCCAATAATAGTTTACTGTACTTTTCTGAAAGGGTTGGTCAAAAACCAGTATTTCACTATTGCAAGCTATTTAAAATTGATTGCAATGAAATGATGAAATAGGGATAAACCTCAGACAAGTTAGTAGATGAAATTTTTTTTTTATAGTATTTAGTTTGGAACGGTTTATCTGTTGTTCATTTCAAGTTTTAGATTTTTGAAGCATGCTCTTTGAACCTAATTGAAGAAGCATTGTTTGATACAACCTTAATGTTCAAATTTTGATTTGCCCCTATTCGATCATGGTTGATATATTCTTTTTGTGTTAGTTTATATTGTGTTGTATTTACTTTACTTTTGTTCATTTTTTTTTTGTAGTTGTAGTAATAGTTGTGTAAACATATGCTTTGTTATGAATGGAATCAAGTCTGACCTTTTTGAAAAGGTGTTGGACTTTTGGCAGCAGCAATCCCTGGACTAATTAACTTTGATGATCTGAGTGATCCTGCTATTTTGACACATATAAAGGCCTCTTCTAGAATTTGTTGACAAAATAAGTTTTCAGTCATGTTACATCACTTCTTGTGGTAGGTATTTGCTGTTTGCCAAAGGGTGACATTAAGCACTGAACTATGCAAAACTTTTCCTAAACCATATTAAATCAGTCCTGTGTCTGTGTTGCTTCACTAAGCTTAAGTTTCGTTACTGAGGTAAATACCTTTATTCCAGGCTCTCCTAAAACTGGGGAACACAAGTATGAAACTATGAGACTTGTTTTCTAGTATGAAAGCTCTATGGCCTTGCATTACAAACAACCTTTTCACTCTTCATTCCAGCAGTGTCTGTTAAACTGATCGTAGTCCCCTTTTGTTTTTCACATAAGATCCGAATATCTTTATTGTTGGCAGGCATGATCCTACCAATTCACCTGAAAGTATTCTGCTGATATCTTATTTGGATAATTGCTTTGCCTTCCAACTTGATTTCTTCTACCCTTGTTTATCTTCCTGCATAATCCAACATAAACTAGTGGGTAGAGATAGGTGCACACGTTATTTGTAAAAATAATAATAAAAAATTCCAATGTCATGTTAATGTAACTGTTTCTCCTTTTCTGTGATCTTTGTGAATTATATACATATGACCTATTTGAAGTGTTTCATCTGTTTGCCATCATTACCCACATTGCTGACAATGAGAAATGTAACTGGGTCATCTGTTATCTATGTTATATTACCTGAAATTTTCCATTTTTTAGTTGAGGGAACACATTTCCTCTATGCCAATAAACAGTACAGGTAATATTGCTGATAGCAACGCTCAAGGGAACTGAATACATAACACTTCTTTCCTTGGTTTGTGTGTCTCTTCATGTTACTGTTGCTGAAGAAAAAATGTATAAGGTTTGTTCTTGGTTCTTCCAAAAAAAAAAAAAGGTAATAATTTATAAAAAAATAATGGTGAATAAGACAAGAGATTTGATTTGGGTCCTTTTCAACACCTTTGAAAATACATAGCTTTGATTACTTTTGTTGTGCTTGGGTTTACATGTTCCCAGGCTTTTCTCCCTCCCACTCCATTTTGATGCTGTTCTGACTGGTGGACAGGTCCTTCCAGCTGCTGCTCTCACAGAGAGAGGCATCTGTCTTAGAAGCTCTGAGAGTGTACTAAAAATACTTAGCACTAGGTCTCTTACTAAAGCCAGAGCTCCATTTTTATTAATAAATGGAAAATTTTAGAAAATAGAGCAACAGTGATTATAGTGAATTTTCTCTGAAATAGCAAAGTAAAATTTTAGCTACATATTGTGGAGATACAAGCTGTTACATGGAAATTTTTAAATTGCTAACTCTAATGGTATCTGTAAAAGGAGTTCCAGCTGGAAAATTGCTTTAAAGTTTTAATAAACAGTGTAACATCCAAAGTGTAAAATCTGATGCAGATGAGTGTTGTTTACTTTAAAATTTTCCTTTTGATCAATCAAAATAATTTAGTAAAATGTATTTGTTCATTCATCTTCTTCACTAGGGGTAGTAGCAAGAATGCAATTCTTCTTGGAGGTAATACGTATTGTTCTCACAATTTCCTTCCAGTGAATACTGAAAATAATTTGAAAACACTACCTCAAATAAATCTATATTGTGAATAGAATAGACTATTTCAGTTGGAAGGGATATGAACAGTGACCATCTAGTTCAGCTGCCTGACCACTTCAGTGCTGACCAAAAGTTAAAATGTGTTTGCAAGGGCATTGTCCAAATGCCTCTCAAACACTGACAGGCTTGAGGCATCGATCACCTCTCTAGGAAGTGTTTGACCACCATCTTAGCAAAGAAATGCTTCCTAATGTCCAGTCTGATCCTCTCCTGGTGCAGCTTTGAACCATTCTCACTGGATCTCAGGGAGAAAAAAGCAGCCCCTCTCTCTCCCCTTCCCCTCCTCAGGAAGCTGTAGAGAGCAATGAGGTCACCCCTCAGCCTCCTTTTCTCCAAACTTGACAAGCCCAAAGTCCTTGACTGCTCCTCACAGGATGTTCCTTTCAGCCCTTTCGCCAGCTTTGTTGCCCTCCTCTGGACGCATTCACTCACCTTCACATCCTTCTTAAACCGCAGAGCCCAGAACTGCACACAGCACTCCCAGTGAGGCTGCTCCAACGCTAAATAGAGTGGGATAATCACCTCTTTTGCCCAGCTGGTGATGCTGTGTTTGATCACCCCAGGATGGGGTTTGCCCTCTTGGCTGCCTGGGCACACAGAGCTGACTCACGTTTATCCTGCTGTCAGCCAGCACCCCCAGATCCCTCTCTGCAGGGCTGCTCTCCAGCCTCCCCTCCCAGTTTATATTTGTGCCTGGTATTGCTCCATGCCAGGTGCAGAATCTGACATTTGGACTTGTTAAATTGCATCCAATTAATCATTGACCAATGCACCAAACTATCTAGATCCCTCTGCAAGGCCTCGTGTCCTCAAGGGAGTCAACAGCATTTCCCAGTTTGCTATCATCAGTAGCTTTGCTAATGGTGCATTTGACTCCTGCATCCAGGTCATTGATGAATGTATGGAAGAGAACTGTCCCTAGGATAGAGCCCTGAGGAATACTGCTATTGACCAACAGCAGCCAGATGTAGCCCCATTCACTACAAGCCTTCAGCCAGGTCTTCACCCAATGCACTCTGAACCTGCTCATCCCACAGCTGGAGAACTTGTCCAGAAGGATGCTGTGAGGGACAGTATCAAAAGCTTTACCAAAATCCAGGAAAACTACGTCCACTGCCTTCCCTTCATCCATGAGGTGATTGACTTTACACAGAAGGATATGGAAGTAGTTAAACAGCCCTTTCCCTTTGTGAACCCATGTTGACTCTGCCTGATGATGGCATTGTAAATACATAATTTGTATACTTTTTCATTAAAATATGTAAAGTTTGGTAGTAATTTAATTGCCATGTAGTAATGTGGGATGGTATCTTAACTGAGATTTTGATAGCCTGAAATTATGAAAATCTAAATACTCAAACAGAAGCACAGATTGATTAAGTGAAAGTTTTACTGTTATGTCTTTGGTATGTTTTCTTACTGAACTGAAGAAGCTTTTTTTTTAACTGCTAAGCATGAAGGTTAAAGTGCTCTACTTTGGTTAGAGATGAAGTCAGTTTTCCTTCAACACTTCAGAAGAATGGCTGACAGATTTCCATGTAAAGAATTATGAATTGATTTGCATGAATTTCAACTATAAATTTGAACATGCAAAAAAGTCTAGATGACGAATGGTTATTTAAAGTAACCAGAGAGCTCAAGTCTCTTCTATCAGCTGACACTCCTATCAGTATGAAAATCTGTATTATTTTCAGAAATAAATGTCTGGGCGGTTAGATAATCAGAGCATCAAACAGTGATATTTCCTGACAAAATATTGGCCTATAATTTGCAAATGTTTAAGCATCAAGCAACAAAGCTGTCATAAAATAGGTCTAATGTAATCTTTATATGGAACATTTAGATAGCTCTTCTCAATCAAAACCACGTGCGGTTTCACGACTTGAACTTTTTCTTCTTCCTCATTTAGAAACTTAGTGCAAGGCCTGAATTTCACCTTTTACATTGTGTGAAGTGAAGAATATTTTATATTCACTGCACTGTTTTTTTTTTTCTTGTTGGGACTGATCTGTTAGTAACTGATCTTAGCCTTGTAATATGGCATTTTCATTTTAAAATCTGCAACTTCAAAATAGTGAGTTTTCAGTACTCTAAGGGAGAAAATTAATAATGAAGAATTGGAAGCATATGTCTGTCTGTCCTGTCTGTCTGTACCTTTTTCTTTCATGGAGGTTTTTGTCAAGTACAGGGAGAAAGGGAAGGCAGTTGTGCTACTTATCAATATTGTGGTAATAATCATCTGGTGCTGTTGGATGATACCCTCCTTTTATGGAGTTAGACCCCTAAGAAAATCCAGGCTTGATCATTACCTTGGTTATATAATTCTGCTTCAGTACTTGTCAGGATTGTTTAAATGTTACTTAAATGTTTGTCCTTCTATACCTTCTATACACAGAGATTTGAATTAGTTGGCATTTTGTGCTTTTATCAGGTATGCTTTTTGGTGCATAAGATAATAATAGAGAAAAGAAAATTGTACAGCTTTTTGCAAAGCACTATAATATTTGGATACTTGCATGAAACAGAGAAAATCTCTTCTCCTGAGGATACTGCGAATAACCTTGTAAAACAACATACAGTCTTTTATTCAGAGCTGGTTTTTTACCTTGAAAAATGCTTTTTAAAGCTTGGATTTAAAGCTATGTGATTCCAAGAGACGGGGTACTTTGCAAATTACAGATTTTTTAAGAAGTTTCGTGAATGAGAGAATAATACAGCTTTTGGATATTAGTTTCATGCTTGGAATAACTTTTCGAGGAAAATTTTACATATCATGCAGTCTACTGTACTGTAACAAATTTCACTGATATATTTGCATGGCTTATGACTGTTACAAGACAGTTCTTCAAGAAAGGTTTGAATGCTTTTTATGGGTATGTGTGTCTCACATTAAAAATTACTAACTGGGTATGTTTTCTTTTTTTATTAGTACCTCTACCAAATGACTTGACTTCTTTCATGGTCCTGCTCAGTCATCCATAAAGAGCATGTCTTTA
The DNA here is from genome assembly GCF_017639235.1 of Corvus kubaryi. Lineage (NCBI taxonomy): Eukaryota > Metazoa > Chordata > Aves > Passeriformes > Corvidae > Corvus > Corvus kubaryi. Next base: position 19,351,758 of record NW_024580671.1, on the reverse strand, counting down.
TAGTACAAAACAATTATGTAGGTCTGTCAGCATAATCAACCTGTATGCTGGTTTTGTTTAACTTGCTGATTGTATCCTTCAATTTCTCAGTTCTACTGTTTTCACTCTTTTTGAACGAGTGGCGTGTTACGATCATCAGTCTTCTCCAGAGAATTTCAATTTTTTCATCCTTAAAATGGACACACAAGTTTTTGTCTTATGAAACTTGACATTTAACATGGAAACAGACACTTTGAATGTATTGGTAAAGTATTTTTCATATAGTATGGAGTTCATTAAAATTTAACTCCCTTTTAGGTTTTGCATAGGTATGCACTGTCACTGTGCTGAAGAAAGGAGTTTAGACTGCAGTTAAGATTGTAAGGAAAAATTGAGCATCACGTGTTCATTGACAGAAGTCATGCTGCAAGATACCATTTCCTCTGCAGTAATTGATGTTTACATTTCCATTTTTAGCTTTCCTGTAAAAAATTATATGGAAGTATCTCACAATACGTTGAAAATATTAATTTACACCTGCATTAAAAAAAAGAAGGCAACTAAAAAAGCTAACAAAGCCCCCAAACCAAACTGTGTAAGAAAATTGCTAGCATTCTTTAAAGACTGATTCTTAATTAATCATAGTAAGGCGTGATGTCCTCCAGTCTGGTATTTTGCAGGTGTATCTGAAATTACTGCTTTTATTGTGAGTATATACTCATTGATAATTTTCTTTTGCTTAATTGAATAGCTACAAAAAGTCACTTCAAGAAAGTATATAATTTCATTGAAGAAGATTTATAAACATGCTCTCTTTCAGACAGCTTCCTCTTTTAAAAAAATGTTACCCTTTCAGTTTTATTTAGAATGAGCGGCTCACCCTCATCTTTAACATAACACATAAAATAAGCTTTTACTGCCTCCTCTTCTGTACTGGTTAGTTTCAGAAAACTTTTTGCCACTCCAAGAGAAAATATTAATATGAATCTGTCAACATCTGTTGAAACAATTTTCATAAATGTGGAAAAGGAAATTAATCAGAGCAACAAATGCTCTTGAAAGGAAGGAAATTTTGTTTAAGGGTTCTGGGGCAGCTTTAATTCAGTTCCGTTGTTCCCCAGCAGCGTAGGACATGCAGTCCTATTTTTGATGTTTATCATTGGTTGCTGCATGGAAGACTTGGACCTGCTGAACTCTCTTAACTTGGCAGATAAATGAAGAGGTAACTCTGAGATGCTTTAGGGGCAAAATACAGTATTAACCTTAAAAGCACTGTTGCTTACATATATTATGTTGCTAATTATGACAACTCTTTTCAACAAATATATGTAACTAATATCAACATAAATTTTTAAGAATATAAAACAAATAATATAGCTTATGTGATTAATTTTTTGGTTTTCATTATTTGGCTTATTTCTTATATACATTAATCGATCATATTTCTTTTTCCTAGCTTTATGCTTTTAGCTATAAGTCCACAGTAAAATGCATAGTATTTGAAGACCTCCCTGTCCCCTTACATTCTTACTTCAATAACAGAGGAAGAAGTCTAATTAGACTTCATAATTCTCAATTTGGTCACTGAAAATAAATTTTTGTTTTCTTCTGAAGTGGAATGCAAGAAACAAATAGTTACAGACCAGTTCTTACACTGTTTTTGCAGCTTTTCCCACAGGCTGTTGTACAGATATCTTCATTCCTTTTGTTCCTCTCCCTGCACACCCCCCTGCCCACCTTCATCTGCCAGTCGATAAATAGGGTTAGTGACAGCAAAAAGGTCAGGTTAAGAAGTGAAAATTTCCATGAGGTAGGTTGCAGATAACTTGAGGTAACTTGAAAAAGGTTGGTGTGGGATGAATGAGGTGTCTTGCTGTACGTGGTAGGAGACAGGCTCCCTGAGAGAGTCATAAAAGAAGCAGTTTATCGTAACAGCCTGATCCTTCAGTTTCTTGTTGGCTGCAGACTTAGGAGAGAAAACTTGAGAATAAACCTTCCCCTTGTATTGTATAGCTGCATAATCCCTAGGGATTGTTTACTACTAATTTTTTATTTTTGAAAATATCCCAGACTAAAAGTTCTGTTTCCCAGGTCATTTCCCAAAGCATTGTCATGATCCAAAGCAAGACATAAGACTTGTTATACAAATATTTTATTGTTTTTCCTTCCTCTGAGAACTCAGTTTTGTTGTTTATTACTTGACAAGATTACCAGCATCTATAAGCTAACAAAAAAACCCCCCAAAAAACAACAGTCTAGAAAAAATCACTAATCATGAAGTAATGTAGGTTGGAAGGCACCTTGAGAGATCATTCAGTCCAATCTTCTTAAAGCAGGACTAAGGTCAAACATGGACTGAGTTACAGATGGCTTTATCCAATCTGTCTTGGGAAATCTTCCAATGATAGAAGTTATGTGTTTTCCCTGGGCAACATGTTCCAGTGCTTATCTGCTCTCAGTGAAAAGAATTTGTGTCCAACTCAAATCTCCCTCATTAGATCATGGAACAATCGCTACTTGTCCTGTCAGCCTGCAGACCTCAAGCACCTTTCTCCCTGATTGTCTCTGTTTCACACTGAAAAGTCCTACTTCTACTTAGCTCTTCCTTGAATAGAAGCTGTGTTGTACCTTTTGATCATTTTTTAAATGATCAAAATGAAAACATTGAAGATGTTTTTCAGATCTATTTTTTTTTTGGTAGTCCATCCTTGATCATAATAACATAATTTTACACATCAGCCATCAAAAAACTTCAAGGTTTAGGTTTTTTAGTAGCTTTATTTTGGTCTTCTTGTTTAATGTTTCAAGTCTTGTGAAAGGATTTAAAAGTTCTGTATAAATGTGATGTTCTTACTGACTGCATTAAAAAGCTGTTTTAAGTAAGTTAATTTTTTGCTCTATTGCGGTAGTAAATTCCATAAATTAACTGTTTAAAGGGGTTTTATCTTTGGTTTTAGATACTTTGTCTTGATTTGTGTGTGCCTGCTGTCACTTTTCATTAGCAGTTACCTGTTGAAGGATTTATATCCAATCTTAAGTAATGATTTTGTGTACCACTGACATAGGCTGAAAAAAGTATCGTTTCCCGTGGACATCTTTCATACTTTTAAATACTTCCAGTCTCAGTCCTTCCGTTAAAAGGTTCATTGCTGTGCAAATGAGTATGTGCAGAAAACTAAAGCTGATGATTTATAAATTCATATAGCACCTTTCACAATGCAGTGGTCCTCATGACCTCCTATAGCAGGTACATATTCTATTTTTGAAAATGTTCTGTTTGAAAATTATTCAGTTAATTATTCACCAATAAACAGTTTAACTGTTCTTTTCTCTATAAATAGCTGTGCAATTGAAGTTAATATATGAGACACTGCTAATGCTGCTTTAACACAACCACCAAATTATGCAGACACTCTTTTAAAGGAGTAAATTACCTGTATGATTTTAGACTGTATATTCTACAAATAATGACTGCCATGAAAAGCAAATATCATGGTATTGCTACTAACTCTTATGACTTGAAATTCAGTAAAGAAAGACACTATAAGAGAAAAAATTTCTGATTCTAGCATTTCTATTTCTCTCATCTGATGTATTTTTGTGAATTGCAAAGGGACAGAAGTATTATTCAGAGGCTGGGGGAATCTTGTAAAAAACCTCAAGCCTAGTTTGTCTTTCCATCACTTTGTGCCTAAGTTTTGGGAAAATACCCATCATCTCCGTTCTACCAAGTTTCTGCTTTTTCTTTTATTCTGGTACCTTCTTTTTAAATTGTGTATTTTCAACCCATGAAATCATCCAGTGATTGTATTTTATATTTACAATACTTGTATAAAAACATGGAATAATTTGTTTTAATATTTTACATTTAGTTCCCCTTTGAGTTGGAAGCATCTTTACATGATTTTGCTGTCTATGGTTTGAGAGTTGCTAATGTGTTTTACCCTGTGCTTGAGGTTATGCAGTTATGGCTTCAGCCAGTCTGTCATTCCAAACCACGTGCTTTTTGAGACCTATTGGTTTTTCCACAGTAGTTAGCTTCCACATTTTCCAATAGCCACTTTAATTGTGGTTTTGATTTTCATTCAGATGGAGCTCATCCCTATTATATAGATTCATCCTTTTCTTGGTTAATGAATCCGAACCCCTGGTCCTCTTACTATTTTGGCAAGTGCACACTGAGTCTTTTTGCCTTGCTCTATTAATTGCTGTGCATGTTAGAGAACATTTCAAAGAATATATTCATATTATATGCATTTAGTATGTGTCAAGAGGACAGCTGGTCAGGGGTCATAGAAAAAACTGGAAAAGACACATTATTTCACTGGTTGACAATCTGTAAAGGCACAAGTGATTGCCTTTGCCTCTAAGGTCAGTTAATCTTCTTTGCTTTTTCTTTGGATTTAACGATGAGGGCTCTTGGTCGACTTCTTTTTATATTTACACCAGACCTGCTACATCTGTTTTTTCCTTTATTTTGATGTCTCATTCTATATAAACTAAGTGGCTTTTAAGTTGTTGATAATTTATATATGTACTGTGCATCCTTCTCTATTTAAATTCTTAACCTGCTTGGATTTATCATCTTTCTTGGCTGATTAGCAATTTAATCCATTTATGTTAAGGTTTTTGGTTTTAATGGTTTCCTTTCCATGAAGGTTGAATTCCTAAGATACAGGATACTGTCCTGTAACTTCATTTCATAGAACCAAAAATTAAAAATACAGCCCCTCCCCCTGGTTTTGTAATATTACCTTTAGAACTAGCTGTTTTATTTTATAAATTATAAATGAAGGGATTAAAATACTAGACTAATTAGGGATTACTTGCAAGGCACTTTATAAAAAATAACTAGGTTCCATCAGTTTATTTTTGTCTCTTCAACCAGTCACTACCTGACTTTGTAAGCCAAACTAGACTTTAGGTCTGAGTGAACTCTGTCAGCTTTTTCTGAAGTTATGCTCCAAAGACCTGGTCTTTTTAATAAAGATTTTCAATTTCTATTTATACTATCACACTGAAAAACAAACTAGAAGTATTTCAAGCATCAGAATATGTAGGCACACTTGTTTTTTTCCAAACAAGTTCTCATTTATGACAACATTTCAATTTTGTGGACAATATATAGAAAAAGTTGGGCATTCACTAAGGTATGTAACTCGTAGTTAGTCTTTGAGGAGTTTTCCTAACATAGTTCTTATGATCTTCTTTGTTTTCTCATGCCCTGAAATGTGTGTTATCGTTCATGAACTTTTCATATGTTAAAATTTTAACTTCAAGCTTCCCAAATGGTGTGCTAACCCTTTGGGTAAGCATTTGCCCTCTTTCTCCTCTTTTGTATCTCAGAATTGGTTTATTCTTCCCTTTTTTTTTTTTTTGCTTATTCTTCAAAACTGAGTTTGAACCAAGTCACAGAGAAATGTTTTTCTCTATTTTTGGAAACATCTTTCTCATAGTGTTTCTCTGCACTGTGGGGGTTTTTTCTGATTTTTTGAGGAATATTTTTCTTTTAGCAATTGTAAATGCGTACTTGAAGAAAATATTTTAAAACCTTAAAAGACATATATTATTTTCCCTGTAGTCTTAAGTTTCTTCTATGTGTGGTTGTACTTGAAAGAATGCATTGAGTTTTATTTCTCTGGTTTTGGTTTGCTTTTTTCTTCTGTTAGGCCCGGCGCAAAGAGGTTTTTATCCAGGAGCGATATGGAAGATTTAATCTGAGTGACCCATTTCTGGCTCTTCAGAGAGACTTTGAGGCAGGTGCTGGTGATAAAGAAAAGAAGCCAATATGCATGAACCCTCTGTCCGTTTTAGAAGCTGTTATGGCTCACTGCAGGAAAATGCAAGAAAGAATGTCGGCTCAGTTGGCTGCTGCTGAAAACAGACAAAAGAAGGTATCCTGCTGTTGACTTTTTCCTTTTCCCTCTCCTGATTTGTTCTTTCATGTCACTTTTTTAATTTGCATCTTTGTCTTGATTAACATTACGAGGGTTAAAATGTTGCCACTTAATTTTCATATAGACTGAGGTGCTGGTTTTTTGGTGATATTTTGTAGGCACACTTCATTTGTTCTGTGAATTTAGCTCTGTTTATGGAAAAAATTAAATATAACTGGTACAAGTTGATACAGTGGATATATAAGTAGATAGCTCAATGTAAGCTGGGATAGCATCATCACAATATATTTTTAAACCAATACCATTGGAGCCTTGAGGACTTATTGTTATTTTTGTTCTAAGCTGAATAGAGTAAAATAAATAATTTATTTGAATTTTATATTAGGTGGCTCTATTTCATAAATCAGTAAAAATGATTTATAACTCTAAAAATACTTTTTTGCATATTTAGAACATTTGCTGTAAAAAAGAAAATTCTTTTGGAACAAGTATGTTGCAGAAAAAACTGCCATATTGACAATAAAACAGCTTTCATTTTGAAAGTGAATGGTTGGTTGCATGTATTTCACCAATATGTAAGCTAAGGTTCCTAAAACCTAGCTAAAAATTAATATATTGATGGAGGAGGGTTTCTGAGAGGAAAGAGAGGAAAAAGTCATATAACAGATTAATCTAGACAAGATATTTTTGAATAAATAGAAAAAAAATGCTCTGTATGTGTTTAATCATCCTCACTGGGTATAAGATGGATAGAATGTCTTCTACTGCTGTGATACTGCTTTTTGGTGACTGTTTTCTATTGACTTTAAAACCCCCAAACAAAAAACATGCTAAGACAATTGACATAAAATTGATTTTGGTAATGATTGCTCTTTGGGAAAAAACATGGACGCAAAAGTACTGGAAGCTGCTGGAAATACGTGCTTAAATTAAACCAGTAAACATTTTGTTGTTACTTTAGCTCTGTTGTTTAGTTTAGTTTAAGCATCATTGCTCTGTTAAAACTTCAGGAAAACAGATTAAAAAGAAGAGAATAGTGCTAAACTTTATGTATGACATGTAAGTCTTCAAACAGTTTAGTGTGGAGTGAACTGTTACTGGTACATACCTTGCACTTCTTTCTGAGAACTCTTAAGTATTAATTTTCTTTCTCATATGCTTTTTCAGTAAATAGAAAAATAGGAAAGGGCAAGCAAGCTTACTTGTTCTGTCTGAAAAAGGATATTGGGAGAAACCCTGACACATCAGCCAGGACAGTTGAATTAGTTTCTTGTTTGAGTGCATGGCCACAAGTCTCTTCTTGTACGTAAATTCTTCATCTATCTCTGGCTTTTATCATAAGCACAGATACATGGACCTAAGATAGGCTCACATATTAAGATTATGTCAGTGTATTAACAAGTAAATTCAAATTTTGTCCTCTTTTTTGTCTTTTTTTTACCAAAGTCTATATCTCTAAGTCTGTTTGTACAGGAAAGGATGGTTTTGTCTTTTGCTTCCTAGAAGAATACATGAGCCTTTTTTTTCTTTAATTCTTAATTTTAAGGATTTGAAAACAAACTGCATATTGTTGAGCAGCTGTGTGCATGACTCTCTACTGAACTTACATCTTCCTCTTTTAAGCTCCATTAGAAATGCAATTTCTAATACAGGACACTCTTAAACTCTGTGGGTTTGTGGTGTATCTGTGGGTGTGGATGATGTATCTCTCAGCCATCTCCATTCATTCACAAACCATTCATTCATTTACCTTCCCTTAGTTCCACATTTCTATCTCTTCTTCATCTCTCAAATCCTTCTGTTGAAGAGGGTAATGAAGGTGTTTTGAGGGACTTAAAAAAATGTTCAACAAAGTAGTGTGACACAGTATAAGGAAAAGAAATCAGCCTAGACAAATGTGACGTAAATACAAGCCAGCTGCACCCCTTCCTCCAAGAGTGGTTCCTCCTTCTCTAAATGTGTAGTGCCCCTGCCTTTGTGTTTGGAATTGCTTCACTGTCCCACTCTAAATAATGAAGTCTGTGTACAGCTGTGTTTATTTTCTCTGGGTATTACTGAACTTCAAACAGACTCAGACTGAACTCTTATTCTGGGGGGGACTTAATATCTATGAATATAATTACCTTGAAAGTATTCTATGAATAAAATTTTTATTTGATCACAAAAATCAAGGCATAAAAATACACTAAAATGTAGAAAAATCAAGGAGGTGCACAAAGGACTGTAAGTCATAGCTTACCATATACAAACATCTAATTCTCAAATGTCATCTGTTTGTGTTAAGTCTCCATCCTCTTCCAGCTCTTTGAATGCTTTTCTTGGAGCTGCTGTGAAAATTAATTTTGAGTTTTCCTGGGAACGCAAAAGAGATCATCAAAGTGACAGTTCTTGATTTGTTGAGAGTTTGCAGAGGAGTTAGTATTGGGATGCATGCTCAAAGAAAGGCAAGTGTGGGTTGGAAAGGGCCTGTTGGTGTAATTTAGTCTAACCTTGTGCTTAAAGCAGATTATCATCATCAGTACATCTGGTCATCTGTGAATTTGTCTTGCTTAGTCATGAAAACCCCCAGGAATGGCAATACTGCAGCTTTTCTGCACTGGTGTCCTTGTGAAGAACTCTTTTCCAAGACTGAGCCTCTCAAAGGGCAAGGTTTTTTTTCTATAACCTTTTATTATGGAGCTCCACCTACCATTACCAAGAAGAATTTGACTCTTGTTATCACTGTAAGGGCCCTTCAAAATGAGGTTGCTGTTAGATTATCCCTTTATCTGTTTTTCACTAAACTATGCAAGCCAAGCTTCCTCAGCATTTTCTTACAAGGCATACTGTCTCTCACCTTTGAAGGGCCAGCCTTTGTTGGTTAATTCTTTGAGGGATGCTATTTTTTCTCAGTATCCTTTTTTACCCCTTTTCAAATCGTTCTAGGACACATTTCCAGATGTTTTTATTACTGATATGATACAGTGTAAGCATGTAGTGCATTTTTCAAAAATCAGGTTCTAGTTAGTTCATAAACTCATAAATAATTGTAGCTAGTTCCAAATCTGTCATCTAAAGGAAAAAACACTATGTAAATATTCAGAGGATTTTCCTATCCAAGATGATGCAGCCAAAAGAAGAACAAGAGGGAGAGACACATAGGAGACAATGTAAAATGAGAAAATAATGCTGCTTTTGTATTTTGAAATCAAATAGAGGATTTACATTTATATTAGGGATCCTTCATTTAGATGCAATGCTTACAAATAAGGTATTATAATAGTATGGTAAGCTGATTTCATGCCACTTATATATGAAAATCTGTTTGTAATTATTTGGAAGTAATGTAATTTCACAACACTTAATTAATAGAACCAGAACTTCATCTGAAAACAAAATAGCAGAATAACAAAGTATAGAAAGTTTTGACAAAAAATATTTTTGCTGTAATCTTTCTACATCTCAAAGCTTTAGAAATTGTATACATTTCCCATGATTTTTGAACCTATTTTAACAAATAAAGAAATGGTTGTATGCTCTGCTTGTTTTGAAATGCTAGTGAACCATGCAAATGCTGTTATATCCTTTGAAAACACAATGAAATCATTGAGAAAAAAATAAGGGTTTTTTTTTTCACTTGTAAACTATGATTGGGACCATTCCTAAACACAGTGTCATTTTAATAGCTTGTTAATTTAATTTGCAGCTGTACTTTCATTAACAGAACTGAAGAGATGTTGCTGCTGATAGAGTTTGCTTAGCAATGACTGATAATGCCATACCTTATTTTTAATTAGCAATGGCTATTAATGCCATACCCTATGCTGCTAAACAGGCTTTGAAGTATTTGAAACCAAGATGATGTTTAAAATGTAGATATCATTTCCCACAACGATTTTTTTCCTCATAGATGTTTTCTAAAATGGTGTATTTACATATTTTTGCATTGCTTTCCTAGAAGAGGTTCGGTGAATAAAAGCATAAGCAGTAGGCAAAATGAATTAGAGTCAATGACTATATGAATAAGGGGAAAAATTATTCTTACCCATTATCTGCATTTTGGTAGGTAGTTCTTTGATTCTAGCTTATAACATAGTTTATACATTACTGATGTCAATGAGACTTTCCACTATTAGTAAGTACAGGAAAACATTTGTGCTTGTGCCAAAAAGTTGGTCTTATTTATAAATGTTAAAACAAGATACAGGATACCAATTATGTTCATGATGGACTTAATCTGCTTCAGCTGGAGGAAGAGATAAAACCTAACCCTTTCATTTCTGGCCTCAAAGATCCTTTGCAAAGCTCATCTCTTACTTGTGTATGGTTCCTTTACTGAGATGACTTTATGTTACGTCTTATGTCGAATTTCTGGAGAACCGGTAGCTCCATCAATCAGGAGATGTGTTTAACCACTTTGGGGAGTCTCTCTGTTGTCAATGGAGGAAAGTAAAAGAGTTTACTTAGTTTCTGAACTGCTCTTCAGAGATGGCGCTCTCTTCGTTTTGTTTGTATAAGATTATATGCACTTGCGTTAGATATCATGAATCACCTTCCTGGTTTCATTTTAGTCACACTCTCAAAGATTAAAATATCAATGTCAGGTTAATACTAGGTTATTATGAAATGAGAATTGTTAATGAGAATTATATTCTATGTTTTCTCACAGTTGGAAATGGAAAAATCTCAGTTACAGAATCTTGAGCTGGAGCACAAAAAGCTATCTGCTCGTCTTGAAGAAGAACGTGGAAAGAATAAGCATGTAGTATTGATGCTAGTGAAAGAGTGTAAGCAGTTGTCTGGCAGAATTGTAGAAGAGGCCCAGAAACTGGAAGAAGTGATGTCAAAATTTGAAGAGGAAAAGAAAAAGGCTACTGAATTGGAGGAGTCTCTTGCAGCTGAGAAACAAAGGAGTACACAAATGGAAGCTCAAATGGAAAAGCAGCTGTCTGAGTTTGACACAGAGAGAGAACAGTTGCGTGCCAAACTTCATAAAGAGGAAACACACACCAGTGACCTCAGAGAAGAAAGAGATAAAATGATCAAAATGATTGAACAACTAAAAAAGGAGAATGAAAGTAAAGCTAATCTTTCTCAGAAAAATGGCGATAGGAGTCTTGTTTCTGTTTCAATTGAAACAGAAGAACCAAGTTCAAGAACTGTTGCCTGTCAAACAGATACTGTAATGATGGACAGTAGCATAGAAAATGCTAAGAAGTTGCCTTTGACTGTCTCTATAAAGCCTTCTACAGTGAGCCCACTAGTGTCTGGCAATACAAAAACGAATGTGTGTGCCAATGCAGCATTTGTGAAGCCTGTCATTGATCGGCAATCTTCATCTAGTGAGCTTGTCCCCCCCACAACTCCTGTTCTTGCACAGAATCAAAACAGGATTGAAGAAAATGGACCGAGTACAGGCTCATCCCCTGATTTATCAAGTAGCGCTTCCCCTTTTTCAAATAGTAATTCCCTTTGCACCCCTACCACACCAACTGCCACAGCTCAGAATTCCTCGCTTGCTTCATCTATACACAGTTTGCATTCACCATCTGCCAACACTGCTGGCCATCCAGGCCTAAATCCACGAATCCAAGCAGCTAGATTTAGATTTCAGGCCAATACAAATGATCAAGACCAAAATGGAAACACAACCCAAAGCCCTCCCTCAAGAGATGTATCCCCTACTAGTCGTGACAACCTAGTTGCCAAGCAGGCAGCTCGGAATACTGTTACCCAAGTTCTTTCAAGATTTACAAGCCCTCAGAGTAGCGCTCCATCACGGCCAGGGACATCACATTCAGTGGAAGTTGGCACTTACCCCCCAGTCGGTAGAGTGACTTTAAAGACTCCAAGTGTATCAAGAATTGACAGAGGAAACCCTCCACCTATTCCTCCTAAAAAACCAGGGCTTTCACAAGCTCCTTCTCCACCACACCCACAGCTTAAAGTTTTAATGGATAGTAATCGATCCCCAAATACAAGTGCAAAAACTGACAACAAAACCATGACCTCATCTCTTTCAAGTTCACCACAAGGAATCAGGGTAATAAATGAGGAAATTATTTCTAAGTCCTCACCTCAGCTGCCACCAAAACCTGCTATAGATTTATCTGTGGCACCTGCAGGCTGTGCCATACCAGCCATAGCCTCATCTCAGGTGGGTGCCTGGCCTTCCCACTTCCCTGGACTGAACCAACCTGCATGTTCAGAAAATTCCTTTGTCATTCCCACCACCATTGCCTGTAGCTCCTCCATAAACCCTGTTAGTGCTTCATCCTGTAGACCATGTGATTCAGACAGCCTCCTGGTAACAGCATCAGGTAAAGGGATTGATATGCTACAAACTGTCTCCCTCAAAAATAATGTTTTGGTTTTCTTTTATGTCTTGTTTGCTTTATCTTGTTGTAACTTTCTCTTTCTTGCTTTCTAGAAGCTAAAATTTTTGTTTATATTTTTTACACATTCCAGGGGCATGGGAATTCTTTTGCTGATTTAGTAATGTTATGAATTAGTTTGCTTCCTCAAGGAAGTCTCCATATTGAAGGCTTTTTTTAAAGATAAAGAGGACTAATGTTTAAATTAAGTGAGCTGCAGATTATAGTCTATTAAATAAATTCCTTTAAAAATTTATTTTATATATTTTTGGTTATGCTAGTATTTTGGACTTCAAAATGCTTTCTCAGCCTGAAATGATGTTTTGATTACCTCTGCAAGTGATCTTCCATGGAATATGTATTTTGTGCTCTGTGAGTTTTATGCCCTTTTAAAAAATAGGGCATAGCTGGGCCTATGGTATTCTGCTACAGCAGTAGATGGTTGCACATTAATACATGTAATTGCCTGTATAACAGTGCAGTTTCCCATATATCACTACATGCCTGTAGAATACGTTTCATTTTTATTTCTATTTTTCTATAGATCTTTTTTTGGTTGTAGGCTTTGTTAATACTCATGTATGGCATCTCACAGGTTTACTTCAACAAATATAGGCACAAATTCGCTGTTGAAAAGTTAAAATCTAACTTGATAATCTTAAATCTGGAGTCAATATGTGTATCTGCTACTCATTTTGCATTGTGGTGGGGACTAACTAATGTGCCACCAGCTTCACGGAATCTTCTTGGTGGCATTAAAGTGAACAAAGACAATACTGGTCTACGTTTCAGTGAATTATAGATCTCCTATAAACCTTTTTATTAACATATTTCCCTGCTGGGATCAGTAGCACTAGAACATTAGGTAGAAGCTCCTCTTTAGCTTGACTTGCACTGCAGTAAAAAAAAAGGAACACAGTTACGGAACACTTTAGACTTTCATCAGTGTTGAAGAATGTTTGAATTGTCTCAAGCTTTCAACAGTTATTCTCAGTTCAGTTATGGTACTTCAGTCCCTCATAACTCTAGTCCCTGCATCATAGTCTGTAGGGTATAAAAGCCCTGCACAGCCAATCTGCTTCCAACATGTAACCAACCACTTTCTCTTGGTAGCTGCACCACTAAAAAGTGAGTTAAACTCAAGCACCAGTCCTGGGGAAGCCATTCCAAAAACAGTCTGTGGCAAAATTGAGTGTGTATATATAGGAGATTCCAGGTTTCCTGTTATTAATCAATTTTTATTCCCATTTCACTTCACTGAAGACTTTCTATATGCATCAGGAGTAACCTGGTCATCCTTCTAGCATTTAGTTGTCACACCATGCTGTCAGAATCCTCTCTCCTTTCTGAACTGTGCCATAAAAATGTGAGCTCAGAAATTTTATCCTTCCCTTTGTCTACTACTCCTCAGAGTCAACAATACTGGGATTTGATTACTGCCTATTAGTTTGCTGTTTTTCATAGGGACGTCCTGGATTTTCATCTTAAATTCGTATTCCAAGATGAGTCTGGTTGCCATGTCAGATAGATCATTAGTCTCCCAGTATTTAAATCTTTTCCAAACTTAATTTGCCTTCAAGTGCTATTAGGCTCCATAACATAATTTAAAAATGATTTCAAGAACAAAATCTAAGATTTTATGAACATAGAACAAATTACTGGAAAAGTCAGCTTCTAAGTGAATAGTTTTTGTAGGCAAGACGTTGTCTTCCACAAATCCTATCAGCATGAATTAGGTGTATATAACAGTTAGTATTACATTAATTATCTGGTATTTGGTAATCATTTAAGATAGTTATTGATCATTCATTAGAAGAATAAGCTTTATACCTTAAAAGTGAAATTACTAGTGCCTTTCTTCATAACTCCATGTATTGTTTTTGCTTGAGTTGGTGCTTTGAGGTATTAACTATTTTCTTAGGAGAACAATCATTCTTTTCAATCAGACTCTGCCCCCAAATATTTAATTTGTGTTTCTTATGAAATGTGTGACCATTCTCAGAGAAAATTCTCAAAGATAGGACTTTTTGTCAAAAATTGTTAGTTTTTAAAAAATTTTTTGGCTTGTGTTCAGATTGCTTTCTTTCTCTAACTCCCTTCACTTGTTTTTGGGAGGCATGGAAATAGTTGTTGATTTAATTCCATTATAATCCTTGCTCTGAACATTTGATCTTAGTACTTTTTAAGTCACCCTGGTTTTTGGGAATATTTGCAATGGCAGGTGGGAAACATATCCCATGATCTATAGTTTGCAAAGAAAGATTGCTTAAACTCTACTTAGCTGTATGCAGTTTTATTTTATTACTATAGATATGTTATTTTAGTATTAGTTTACTGGCTACATACAGGCTCAAAGAACCTTAATAACTTTATCTGTAATATTCAAATAAATATTCAGGATAATATTATTTTAAATAATAATATTATTTTACCCCAAATAATGCTCGTATTTTATTGCATTTATTCTTTAATCTCATTTTTTTAATGTTTTTAAGGGAATATAATTTATTTTGGCCAAATGTTCTAGCAAACTGCAGAACTAAATAAATTTAGGGCAACAGATGTTATGCAAGTATGGAAAAACATTTCCTTCAAAATTTTATGCTAAGAAAATAATTATATTTTAAATATATATATGAAAATAGAAAGATAAATCAAATTTAATAGCACTAATTTTGTTAAGATAATGTGGTCAGTAATACCTGAATTCATGTCACTTATTCCCTTTTTTCAGCTTCTTTTTTAAGTATGACTTTTTTTGAGGTGAGAAACATCTAACAAACTACAAATACTGCTGAAACTTCCTTCCCATATCTGCATTTTCATGTCCTCTAGGCACAGAACCAGTTAGTTTTATTAGTGATCTGGTTGATTTTAATATGTTTTATTTACTTTTTTTTAGAAAATGTTCAGAATTTCAATTTTACATTCAGTTAAAGCAGAGCATGGTTAAATCTTACTCTTATTGTATAGTAAGCAGTGAGCTTCAATCAGATTTTTTTTATATTTTTAAGAACAGTGCCAAACAATTTTAACATATTAAAGAACATTGACAGAATCCTTCATTTTTATATTTTTTTGTTTGTCAGTTAATTCATGCTTGTTTCTTCTTATGGTGGAGTCAAAAGAATTGATAAAAACCTAATCACTAAAGTATTATTAATTTTAAGAGTTTCCTAGTTAGCTCAGATTGCTTTAGGAACAGAGCAACAGCCTGATTTTCAGTAAGGAAGTGTCTTGGCTCTAGGAAGAGGAACTGTTAAGAACAAACTTAAAATGGGCGCTCTGATCCTGTCACGGGCATTCTGCTAAAGTAATGTGGTCATATCTTTTAGAGATGGGCTATGGTACCACATGTTGCTCTTTTCATCCCTGGTAGGAAAAGACATGGGCCTTCATTAATGTTAAGCAGACTGCACATAGAGACATTACAATGAACATTTATGGCCTGATTCATAATCTGTGACAGTGTTTTCATTAACTTCAGCAGCCTTTGATCCGTGCCAAAATGCTTCTGCTCTGTTTGGATTTCTACAGTTCAATGGCTGTAAGACTTCAAAATGGAAACAAATGTAGGCATTTGGATTATCATACCCCTGGGATTTCTGCTTTCACTTTCTTCTTAGTTTTGTGCTTTCTGTGTTACTCTTCAATGACATATATTTTTTTTATTTTGCTCATTTCTATGATGATTGATTTATTCTCTCTTTACAATTGGCTTTGAAGATAAAAGTGTGTGTGGCAGGGGGGAGGGGGGGGGGGTGTGAAGGACTGATGTAAGCTCTGAAATTAACCATCTCACATTCTGAAGCTGATGCCAGAAGCTGTTTTTGTCTGTCCCTCTGCCCTTCATCACTGCATGCCCTACAAGCTTTCACAGGTGCTTCATATTTCCTAACTTTTTGCATCTGTAATGGTGTCCCTTATTTATTGGTATCTTCTAATGTTGGTGCATTTTGTTGGATGAATTGAATCTTACTATACTGCTTCACATTGATAATAGAATGTAAAGTTATATTTATGTTATTACTTATTTTTGTATCTTTTTCAGTAGAAGGTTTTCATTTAATGGTAACCTAGTATAACGAATTTCATCACTGAATTGCAACAACATATTTTTCTTTTCAAGGAGCTGAAATTAAAATTAAGATGTGAATTTAAAAAATTCCTTTCATTTTGGCATTTCTCTTAAGGATGCTTTAAGAACAAGCAAACAAACAAGCAAATAAACTACATTAAAAAATTGTGCTTTTTTCAAAAGGAAAGGAAACCCAAAATACTATTTATATAACCATAATTCCAGTGTAACTTAGATAAAGAATTTTAGTAACTGTAGTGCCACCTTGTCAATATCCACTATCGGTTAACTGCCAAAAGAAGACAGTAAAAACTACACAAGTACTATTTTAAAAACATTAATATATGTATAGCAAGAGGTGCAGCACAGTTAGTTTCAAAGAATAACAAAAGGCTGAAAAAAATAAAACCACTTTCACAATGGAAAGGAATACCAAAAGTTATTCTTTGAACCTTAGGGAATTTTGTAAGAGTTAACTGTTCTCAAATGTTGGAAGTTGAAGGTAATATATTTTTTTGCCACTTAAAGGGTACAGTTTACTTTGTATATTGCTTATTGGTTTTTTTAATAAACTTAAGAAAACCCTCAAAATCCTCTGAATAAAAATATTGGAGAATTAAATATTACTAAGAGTATTAATAATCAGAAGGTAACTTCAGAACTGAAGTTATAAGAAGATGTATGGAGTTAGTTTTACAATTTATCATTGGCTTAAATTTGGATTTATAAGGTAACTTCATAGCTGCAGTGATGACTTCTTACAGTGAATACAAAAAAAGTAAGTTTAATAAGAAGCTAATAATACTCTGGAAATACTGAAAATTTGTTTCCTTCAGATACTAAACTAGTAAACTTAATTTAAATTGACAAATTTAGCTTACTTTAGAAACAAATATGAAAATACTCCAAGCTTTTTTTGTTGTTGTTGTTTTTTGAACTGGAATCAAACTATGTATTCTTCAGTGGTACTGCTCAGGTGATGAATTCTTGTGTAAGCCTTGATGTTAACTAAAATGTATTGAGATCTTACAAGGTACCCAGTCTGTTGTTTCTGTAGAATTCTTTTGGGAATTTCTGCATTTCATTTTGTTTTCCAAAATCTGAAGCAGATCATCCCAGCATGGTAGTGCTGCTACCGCATACTTTCTCTAGTTCAACATGTTGGAGGGTGGATAGCACTTAGCTTGAATGGAACTGAAGCCCTAAAGCTCTTTTTCAGCCTCAGGCATTGCAAAACTGCATTAAAAGCTGCATAAACTTGCTTTGTATTGTCAGATTTCAGCCTCATATAGTAGCCTATTTGTGGCCATAGAAGACAGTTATTTATTCAAGAGAGAAATATAATGCATGTTTTCTAAAGGTAATAGTGAACATATGAAAAAAAAACCCCAACCTTTCTCCTATTTTCTCTTGCAGTCCTTGATCAAGGAGGAATGCACAAAATATTCCATGCCTTATGCAGCAAACTTCATATTCTTAACAAAGTCCCTCCTAAGCTGACAAATAGTCAGCAGAACATTTAACCACAACTCCTAAGCTTTCGGAGTTTTGGATTGAATATTCTTTGTTAATGGATTGACTTCAAAGCTTTCAGACATAAATTTATATAACCTGTTATTCATTCCCACTGGAGCATTTTATAATGTATTGTTAAATATCACTGAGTAAAAGGAACGTTACCTTAATGAGGAGTTCAATAATAAATGTATTTACTTCTGTATTGTTTGTGTAAATGATTTCTACATGTTTTTTCAAACTTATTGAAAGGCACCTGAAGTCACTAAGGGCCCTCTGTGCAATTTATCTTTGTAAATACAAGTGAGTTATATAAATACTAAATATATACTATTATAATATAATACTAGAGTTTGCATTAAGACTATAAAGAGGATAAAATTATATATGAAAATGAGCACTTTGTTTTGAAAACTTTTCTATCGATACTTTATTTGAATATGCTGGGAAGATTTTTTTAAAGTAAAACTTGCCTAAAACTTCTGTTAGTTTTGTAATTTCAATTATATAAAATTTTTTGAGACATCCAGCTGCTACTACAGTTCATAAAAAGTTTCACATTGACCTTTTGTAGTGAAGTCCAGTTCATTTGTATTAACAAGTGTCACCCCTGAATGCAATTTTTATTCTTCAGAAGACCTTCTAATGTATAGACAAAGCATCATCATAAAATTTTGCTAAACTAATAAATGCATTTTGTAGATACTTCTTAGTTCTTAAAAGAACACAGAAAATGCAGTGCTTTATTTGTGTCTCTAACTTCTGTTGCTTTAACTCACAGGCTGGTCTTCCTCCCTAACCCCTTTGTTAACAAGTGGTGGTCCTGTCCCCCTGGGTGGCAGGCCCACCCTTCTTCACCAAGCTGCTGCCCAGGGAAATGTCACTTTATTATCAATGCTGCTTAATGAAGAAGGACTGGACATTAATTACTCTTGTGAAGATGGCTATTCTGCCTTGTATTCTGCTGCTACGAATGGACATACAGGTAAATGATACTAAGGTCTGTTATGGCATCCATGTAAAATAATGAAAGCTTACTTCCTAAGTTTTTAATATTCAGTTAGGTCAAATGCATTTTTCTTAAAAATGTGAAATTGAAAATGAAATATATAGATTATATGACCAAAGTCATGATATATATATAAGCAATGCTTCTTGAGGCAGAATTTTTGAACTCAGCGTTTGAAACACAGAAAATTGGTAGTATTCTGCAGGAACATCTGTTCTATTTCTCCACTCCCTTCATATAAAAAGCTACCAGATATTATCACCCCATATTCTGTGAGAAACTAAAGATCTTTTTTAGCAATGGGAACTTGAAAGAAAGAACTTCCCTCTACAGGGATTAAGCAGCAAAGAATAGGTCATCACCAGGGTTTTGGTCTTCTGCAGCAGCAGTGAAAAGGATGGAAGATCATGTCAGAATAGTGTGTTACTTGGGAAATAAAATGAGCTGTCTTTATTTTTGAACTAAATGAAATAGCCTTCATTTGTTACCTAGGCTCTCCTGCGAAAATGAAAAGGTTTTTTTTCCTTTCCTCATGACCCCAACCCTCCTCTGTATTGAGGAAGTAGCATTTCTGAACCTTTCAACAGTCAGTCTTCGTATTTTATGAATATATTTATGAAATGCATCACGTATGTTACTAGGAGATACGACTTTCATGAATACAAACTCCAAGCAATAATTTTCAGACTTCTAACACAAGGCTCTCAAACAGCAGTTTCTTTTAAAAGTACAGTGCACATTATGATAGCTTTTTCTACCTATGTAAAACCTTCCAGATTCTTATATTTCAAGTTGTATCACTATGCTGTTTTGGATACTAAAGATGAATACTAAAGCGATACCAATGGCAAATATTCCATTAATTTTTAGTAAAGTCAAAATTTTATTTCAGAGTCAAAGGAGGAACATAGTCCCATTAAAGCCACTACTTTCAAGAGTACTTTGTGGTTTTATTTAACAAAATATTTGTTAGTGGCACAATTAGAAAACCCTGATCTCGTGTTCCAAATAGCACTTAGAGAGACTATTTCATAATTTTTCTCAAGTATTTTAAAAATAAAACTAAAGTTAGGATACAAAATCCACAGATAGGCAGATAATGTACATTTTTCTGACATGTTCAGGGTTAATTTTGCTACCAGGCATAGAGGAGGAATTTTCCCTTTGCTCAGAATGGTGTATTCTTCTTTGCTTCCTAGGTGCTACAGGTATTTTTTTTTTAGAAACATCCAGGCCTTTTCACCTGAGATTCTTTTTTGTTGCCAAGACCTTTAAAATAGAAAAAAGGTACTTTTTTTTTTAACTTTGGTGATTTTTTTCCTTTTTTCAACTTGTTATCTGCAGTTTTAAGAATCCAAGGTAATTATATTGTGTGGATTTATTATTCTCCCCTCACTGAATGGGTGTTTGGTGTATTCATCTAAGCTTACATCCATTTCTTATTGCTAATGTTTGTCAGCAACCGTAATTGACCCAACTCTTCTTTACTTGTCTTGTATTCTAAAATTGCTTCAAAGCAAATACCCTGATTTTCAGTTACGGTTACTGAGCAGCTCTTACTGGCAGCAAAGGCAATTTGATTCCTTGTTTTATTGTCAAAATTTCAAATAAGAAAGACACATGACAGAATTGTGAAAACACAAAAACAAACCCAAACATATGCATATGCACCCTGTAATTGTTTAGTATCTTTTATTTTCTGAGATAAAAACTGTATTACAGAGTTTATAGTGTTGCTCTTCTATTTATAGTTGACGGGATGTGAAAAATACTTTGTTGTACAAATCATCACATTTCAGCAACTAAATGTATTGTGTGAATCCTGAATGAGAGAATCACACAACAGCAGTGTTGATGTCTCCTTAATAAATTATATGAAAATTGAAAGTTACAGATTTATAATGTTTTGGGAGAAAGATTTTTGTGCTTAACTTTATTATATAGTCCTTTTTCATTATTTGTAGTTTGTTCTCAAGTGAGTGGATATATGTAGCAATTCAAAGTGGAGACTTGTTTTTAGAAGTTACTTATATAGTCTTAAGAAAGGGTGTATAGAAATAAATATTTTTTAAAGTCCTTTCTAATACCTTTTCTTAACCAGCCAGGTGGAAAGAAATGATACTGGTGTCATTTCAGGATAAAATAGTTTATTGTTCAGATTTTTCAGTGTCTTGAGTAGTGTTGCCAATGGTAAGTTTCTGAGGGTTTTTTTCCTTAGAATCACACGATCACTTAGGTTGGAAAAGACCCTTCAGATTGTTCAGTCTAACCATAAGACTTAACACAAGCCTATCCTTGTGGGTGATCACACCATGATTTAATTTATTGAGAATATTTTTAAAGTGGACTTAGTGACTAAATGGATTTTGAGATTTTTAAGTCAACTAACCAGATTTTCCTGTTTCTCCTGGAGAAGATTTCACCAGAAAAAATAGTAACTTTAGAATTGATAAAAGCAAGTATGATGAGTACCTCCCTTCAGAAACACCGTGTTTGGGAGATTCTGAGAAGAGTGGAAAGCAAATGATCCCCACACATTTCCAGTGAAGAAATAGTGTTTGAGATGTGTAGATAGCTTGAGAGTGGTAGAGCACATTGTAACCAGCATGGTGGCAGCAGCTGTTATATGCTCTCAGCCCATTCTGTAGAAATTGAGTTACACAAGAAAAGAGCACTGAAATATTCTGTCCTAATCTGTCCTAATTGCAAAATGTTTAGCTTTCCTGTTTGGAAACAGTTGCCTTTTGAGAGCTGCCGCAGAGGGTTTTTCCAGCACATGAAGTTAATAGCAGATGCTTTGTTTCCACCACACACTATCCCTAATTCTGTAGGTCTGAGAGAAATTCATGTAAAAATATACGTTTTCTTTGTATTTGAATGGACATGAGGAAACTGTTAATTTCATTATTTAACCACTAGTTTGGGATAGCTGAACAGGTTGTTTTATCAGGCTGTCTTGGTTTGACCATTAGCAAAGAAGGAGCCACTTCAGGTCTATTGTACACTTAGTAACAGTAGTTCTCTTAGCTGATAGATCTCCGTAGCTTTATGATGTTGCAAATCCTGACTGTTCTCTGCCATAAAGAGGTTGAGAAAGACAAAATTAAACAGTAAGAGTTTCTGAATCCAAGAGATGTGGAGAAAATAATATCCTTTGGACTCAGCTATGTGCTAATCATATGCATTTATGGTGTAATCGATTCTCTTCTATCCTGAGTATTTGGAGGCTGTGGCACCCTGATTGATAGGAAAAAACTGGAATATGGGAAGTAGAAAGGAGTGAGGTGCAGAAACATACAGCTACATGGAGTCAGCTTTGTCAAGCCACCGGATGTATCTGCATGATGTTTGCCAACACTCTGGAAGAACTAACTACCCAGCTGTGGAGGAGAGCAGTAAAGTCTCCAGGTGTTTGTCCTAATTTGCTTCCATGTTTTGCTTTTGCTTTGACCAAAACTTTTGACCTAGTGGCACCAATGTCTGTCTAGTGCCTACCCTTCCACCTAGTACTCCACACTGCTGATTACTTCTATGGCAGACCAGTGTGAACTGGAGTGAATGAGCCTGGATTGACCCAAATTACCCTTCTCCAAATCCCAGTAAAAAGTGCACCCAGAAAACCCAGGCTTCTTGGAGATAATTGCTCTTTCACTTGATATGCCACCAGAACAGGTCACGTAGAGCTTACTAGCTCACGTGTTCTGCCTTGTGAAAGTAGCTGTATTTCCTCATGGTCACACTTACACCTAAGAATAAAAAGCTCTTTTCAGAAGCAGTATTTTCACAGAGATAAGCTTCATCAGAAACAGTATTTTTACAGACATAAGCTACCACCTGAATGATCTGCCAATCAATACGTGTGAATTAACCATGCCTTTCTAGAAAGGTGGTCTTGTTCTGTGTGTTCATGGCTTTTGCATGGCTAACATATGCTTTATGAACAAACAGCAGAGTATTCCTGCCAAATACTTGAAACTGCTAGGTGAAAATTTTTTCAACATCCCTCATAAACTTTAGAAGTATTTTAGGATGTTAAGCAGAAATCTGTATTTTCAAGTTAATCATTTAATATAGGACTGGGATTGACAATGGAAAGAAGAAAAAAAGGTCATTCTTAGCAGAGTATTTTTGTGTTAAAAAGTGAATGAAAAGATAACTTCATTTTAAGTGGTACTATCTTACAATTGGAAGGACTTGGTAAGTTAGTTAACAGAGAGTTTCTTTATGACTTAAAAAAAAATTACAGGTCAAGTCCTGGTAACTTACTGTGACAACCAACTTTACAACAACAACAAATTTCATGTCAGATTACTTATTTCAAAAGTAAAGAATCCTAATTTATAAAATAATAACTTAGAATATTTTAAAATCCTGCTTCTTAATGTTAAATTATTTATTCAATCAACTCCATGACATCTGTACTAGTATTTGAAAAAATTGTAATGGGAGTAAATACATTGAAGAATTGTTTAGACCAGTCAGATTTCTAAGTAGTTCTTAATATATTTTTCTGATATCCAAGTAGTTCTTAATAAATGTTTCTGATACCTAGAGTTAAACTTCACTAGCAGAACTTGGCTTCAGGATTTTACCGAGTGCTGGAACAGCATGCATTAAGCTTGCTCAGAAATCAGGTCAGGAGTTTATAATTGGTGTTGTAGCTGAGCTTATTTTCCAAGTAGTAGTTTCAATTACAAAAGACTTGTTTTATTTTGGTCTGGAGCCAATTTCAAGAATGAGGAACAGATCAACTGTTTTCTTCAAAGTTAATTGCATCAAATGATATTCCAATTTGTGGATGAAAAGCAGTCTAATTACTATGTAATTAATTATCTTAAATTAGCTGTAGGGATGATGGAATCAGGCTGGTACTATTTTTAGGATGTCATTTTGGAACTATATGAATGGGAATGGTTTGGGGAGGTTTGAGTTTGTCAGCTTATTTTATTTGTCATCGCAATCACAAGTCAAAGTGTCCTAAAACAAGACTGGCCGGCGTGTTGCTTGAGTTATGTGTGGCTTGTGAACATCTCCCCTGTGGCTGTCATATTTGTCACAACTGCCAGTAGGCAGTGATGCCTGTAGGGACTCCTGGATAATTCAGATCCCCCACTTTGGAGGTAAAATAGCTAATACTGTGGGAGTTGCCTGTAGTGGGCATTTATTTGAATCCCAGCAGAACCCAACCCAAACCCTTTTTGCAAAATGGTGGTGATGCCCCCGGGAGACAATTCTCATCTCTCTCCTACAAACTTCTTCCTGAGCTTTTATTTCAGTCCCCTAAGGTGTGATGTGTAGTCCAAAAGACTGGCTGATTGTTGCCCCTTGAGCAGACTTTAGCCTCTGGTAGTTTTAACCACTTGTTCTTGTTGATTCATTCTATGGTTTTGCTCCATTTATAGACTGTGTGAGATTGCTGCTGACTGCAGAAGCACAAGTTGACGCTGCTGATAAAAATGGCTTTACACCCTTGTGTTCAGCAGTTGCTAAGGGACATGTCAAGTAAGTGAAGCCTTTAAGATTTTGCCTGTCAGCTGTTACTCAATTTTATATTCTCTTTACATTATATACTTTTTTCATTACATTACTGTTGCATTCTTATGTATTTAAGTATAATTTATTGAAAGCATCTACTTAAATTCATGTTCTTAGGCCATTCTGATTTGAATATTTTCTATTTGTTTTGTTTCCAATTTCAGCTCTTAAGGTTGCTGAACAAGTATTCTTACCAATTACAGTGTGGTACTGGTCTACACGGGCACGATACCTCTGAATTTCTTAATTTTCTTTGCGTTATCAGCCATAGTATGGGATTAACAGAGAAAGGAAGAAGGAAATAATTTTTGCACTGATTTTTTCAAGCATAGAAAATATGAGTATCATATTCAGAGGCAAAAGAACATCTGAGTTTTCTCCTTAGTGATATAGGATCAAATACCTAACACAATAAGACAAGGTTTTTTGAAGGTTTAAGTTTTTTTGTATCAGTAACTTTGAAAAACGGAAAATTATGTACAAGTCAAATAATATTACTAAAAACATTTTTCAAAATGTAATTAGAATAATTTATATCATAGAATCATAGGAAATAGAACTGGAAGTTGGAAGCAACTATTAAATAACTGTTTCCAGAGCAACATTTTCCAGAGAAAATTATTACAAATTCAAAAGGCTTTAAACAGAATTACTAAGAATTCTTATTACAGAATTTACCTTTGTTTTACATATCTTTGCTTTTTTTAATCTTTCTGATTCTTTTGAAGTTTAAATTTTGTTATTTTTAAGGATTTTACTCTAGTACAGTCACACACAGGAATCAGTCTTTGAGTGTTATACTGTGATAGCCTCTGACCCCACACTGAGGAAGAGTGGGATCTCTGTTCTTCTGACTGTCTTCCATGAGTGTATAAGAATCTTCAGAGATTCATGCCACTTCTTAGAGATTTCAAGCTCATCAACTAATGGTTATTTTTTACTGGAAGTCTTACTCCAGAGGTAGCAGATGCCCACTTGGTGTTTTGAGCACAGAAATATGTATCTAGTTAAGTGTTTCAGTGTTTTGCATAAAATCTGTAAAAAATATGTGTGACTTGACAAGACAAACCCAAAATACACCCTTCATATTCTCTCACTAAAATAAATACCTTAACACTTCATTTAAACAGGAAGCTATTTATTTCCCTGACTTACCCTCACAACACTTTGCTGTGTGTCATCTGCTGTGCTGTGATATTGCAGGCTTTATATGCTTTTTGCCTTAGAGTTATGTAATATGATATCTCTAAACACTTTTTTTTGCTTTTACTTTTCTAGATACTAAACATGAACTGAATTGTAAAATTGAGCGTGGAATAATGACAGGGCTAGCCAGAAATGTCAGGGAGACTACAAATGGTTCAGGCTGTTTG
Source organism: Corvus kubaryi (assembly GCF_017639235.1). Taxonomy (NCBI): domain Eukaryota; kingdom Metazoa; phylum Chordata; class Aves; order Passeriformes; family Corvidae; genus Corvus; species Corvus kubaryi. The sequence goes on along the minus strand of NW_024580671.1, from coordinate 19,326,019 downwards.
ATTTGTTGATTGTTTCAAAGTTCAGGAGCAGAAAAAAAAAAATCTGTAATAGGTGGAATTTGGGGCAACAGTATTGTCTGTCTCCTAATGCAGGGTTAATGACAGCACTAAACTGCTTTCAATTGCACATGAGGTGTCTGTCATAGACTTGCTAACCAGTCCCCTGTGACATCTTTATTAACCTTGTTCCTGAGCCAAGACAATACTGTTGTTCTAACTCTAGTTATGTAGTCAGAAAAAAAACTCTATTTTTTTGTGGCTAGTCTAGTAAATCACCAGATCAGTAACTGGTTTTAGGAGAAACTTCCAGAATAATTTCCCATGTTGTCCAGGCCAGTTCCCTGAACTTGAGGTGGAAAGTCAATGTAGCTTTTTGAGATTCACCAAACACAATGTAAAACACGAAACCAGTTATTTGTAACCTAGCAGACTTTAAAACTCAGTCTGGATTTGCTGTATGGAAATGTCTTGTTATGAGCCCTTCTTAAGATGATTTTTGTGACTGTATGGTTAGGATGTATGCCTAACATTCGTTGAGGCAGAACATTATTTTTATTTGTATTTTTTTTCTGTTCAGTTGAGAATTTTTGGAAAGCATAGCTAAGTAATTCATATCAATGCTATCTGTTTTACTCTTCTCTAAAACTGTGCATTTTACCTTGAACTTAACTGATTTTCTGACTGAATAGAAACTTATCAAAAGGCAATTTTCTTAAATAATTGTGATTTTTTTTTTAGTATGTAATTTCTTATATCCTTACATTCTTATGTGTACCTTACCTTGTTTTAAATATTTTGTCATAGTTTTGTTACAGAGTGATCTCCTAATCAGTAGTTATTTGGCATTGCGTTAACTGCTTTGAGGCTTTATTGTTGATATGCTTTCTATTTTTATGGACTGATAAATACAGAGCTGGAGAGCTGGGAACTTATCTTTATTAACAGTGCTTGTTTGAACTGCAGAGTGAATTGACTGGCATTAAGATTTTTCTGAGGTCTTAAGTGTTCTTGAAAAGCTGGGTTAGGGAAGGGAAAGGTGCCAACCCTGGCACAAGAATTGGGAAAAAAACTGAACCTACTGCTACAGGGTTGTGAGGAAGTACAAGATCTTGGATCTGAATGCCAGCTTCAAGTTAATTGCTCTTCAGCAGTCCATTTAGTCTTCCATCTTCCATAACCCAGTAGCTGCCACCAATACCCCCCAAGCCATCCTTCTGTAGTAGCCTCCATTCAGGGATCTGAATGGTAGGTACTGCCACAGCTGTTTTGCTGTCTCCACCAGGTTACTTTCCTAGACAAATGTCCATTTTGCTGGTAAAGCTAGTCCTAGTCCTTCATTTTATTTTTTCCCTTTTCTTTTTAAATCTATTTTAAATATCAGTAGTCAGAAATGTTTCTTTTTTTGCTCAGCTGAATGTTTTTCTTAAGCAGCTGTCATCAAGTTTTCATCAGTCTTGTGAAATTCAGTGTTTTACATTCACAGTTTTTAAATGCAGTTACAGTAGTTTAAGATTTACATGTTGAAAGTAACCTGTCTTTATACATGTGTACAAAATTATACTTTATACTTGTATATATGGGTTGATCACAGGTAGATCTGTATCTGTAAAATCAATATTTAAAATATTTAAATGTCATAAGTTATAAAGAGGTGTTGGATGTCTAACATAAGACAATTTTATTGCTTTATTGTTTGCTGTAGATGTGCAGAATTATTAATTATGTATCAGGCTGATATTAACCATGCTGCTGAAAGAGGACAGACACCTTTGTACCTGGCCTGTAAAAATGGAAATAACGATTGTATTAAGCTATTGTTGGAAGGTGAAGCAGATCGAACAGTAAAAACCAGTGTAAGTTAAAATAGTTTGTAAAGTTAAAGTACCTTGTATAGTACTGAATATTAACATTAAAATATTTATTTAAACTTTTCTTTAAAGCTGGAATAAGCCAAATAATTTGAAATCAGTATTTTGTTATTTTCATCATACTTTCTGGGGTTTTTAAACTTTATATTGTCTAAAATCTCCTAAATGATGTGACTTTCACAGCATTTGACGTATTTCAGATTCCACCGGCAATTTGCTGCAACTTTTCTCCAGCACTGGATTTGTAAAATGAAACTTTTCTGTTTTGGCTTATTTTTAAGGTGGAGAAGTGGAGATAGGCATTTTGCTTCCACTTTTTATGTTAGAGTGCCTTATTGTTGTCCTTGAAGGGACAACACCCCAAAACTTTCTTGCCAGTCTTGTAAACTTTCATATATCGCAAATGGCAGAATATGGCAAAAAAAAAGTCATATCTAGAGGAGAAAGGGAAGAGGACTGTCTCAAAATCAGTACCTACATATTGCCTTTTTCAGGTGCTTTTCTAAAGTTTTTCTTAAAGTCTGATGTCAGTAGATTCTCATGACAATAAATGTGGGTTTTAGGCCATCCCAAAATACAGCACAAAGAGTAGTAGCTTCACAGAACGTTCTACTCCTCCTATAATTATTACACTAAATTTTTTATGATTCATTTATTTTGCATCTGGAAAGTAAATTTGACTTGCAGTGAGAGAAAGTTGTGATGTCAAAACAGTGAAACTGACTAATAAATGTATCAATGCAGCATGAAACTATTGATAGTTGGAATAATTTTTGTTTGATGCACAGGAAGGAAGCAGTTTACTAACAGCATGTAAGCACTGTATCACTTAGACTTTTCTAAAAATTTTGAAGACTTCATCTGTTGGACTGTCCTTGGAGAAAACTGTAAATTTTTTTTCCGTTACATTTTCTTCCCTCTCTTCCACCCAAAACACATACAAGCAACTCTGTTTTCCCAGAGGATTATTGTGTCACTCTTGCTTGTCTTCTTAATTTCCAGGCCGAGCCTTCCATTCAGATTCTTTGCTGATACAAGTCTACAGACATTTTTCTATGTGTTTGGTGGCAGTGTGCTTTTCGATTTTGTTTTTTTTTAGGATGGCTGGTCACCAATTCATGCAGCAGTGGATTCTGGTAATGTTGAAAGTCTCAAGCTCCTTATGTACTATGGGGAGCCGAACGATGGGAACTGTTTGATGGATGCAGAGCCTAATTTAGACTACTTTGATTTGGAGAAGAGAGAAGATGACTATAGCAGTAGAGTAAAGCCTGTTGTTTCTGCAGATCTCATCAACCATGCTGACAAAGAGGGTTGGACTGCTGCCCATATAGCAGCATCAAAAGGCTTTAAGGTTAGTCTGTGTGAACAAGTTACAGTAACCGGATAGAATTTAGGCAAGATAAATCCTTTTTTATCTTTGAAGAATTACAACTTAGATGTCAAGTCTTAAGTTGTTACCTAGTTTATAGGCCAGCTTGATTTAACAGAGATAGACCTCCAGCAGACAATTAATCCCAGAATCCAGGTGTCAAATGGAGTGAATTGTCATATTTAAATGTCTACTTCTTATGGCGCATTAATAAAAAGAGGAAACATCATTACTTGAGATGCAGATTTTCAAAGTTACAGTGAGGTGAATCCCACCCTGAATGCCAATTCATTGGATGTCATGTGCTTATAGATAGTTTCCAGTTACAGGTAGGAATGATTTAAATTTAACTATGAACAATAGTTCCTCTGTGAAGGAGGGGAGAAGAAGAAATTTGAGAACCAGACTAGTGCAGACATACATTGTTTAATTTATTATTTTGAGCAGCCTTTTTAGCAGGGAATGAAACATTTTTGTGAGGTTGGGATAACTGATGACGTGGAGGATGACCTGACAGGTCCTACTTATGACAAATAGGAAGATTTCTGGAAATCTAATATTACTTGAAGGTTTTGACATCAGAAGCTATGCACTTCTAACACTGACTGTTTAAAGAACTTCTTTTTATATGGTAGCTGTCAGTCAGATTTTACTGTGAAATTTTTACCTAGGAAGAAAATAGAGGGTGTTAACCACAGAAGAGAATGAATTTTAAGAAAATACAGCCCAAGACTTAAAAAATCAGCTTGTCTTTACATGCCTAGTTCAATACCTGTCATTATGTTTGCTTTTTTTCCTGGTAAATTTACTATGATATGTTCAAAATAGACACAGATTTAAGATTCAGTTTAAGTTACGGTTTTTTAGGGACAGCCACTGCTTACTCAGCATTTTGCTTTACAAAGTCAGTGTTCCATTACCAATGTCTGTTAGGCAGGTGCAGGTTCTTATTCCAGTTTCCACTCATATCAATTTAGATGGAGTTTAAGGTATTTGCTATAGTCTGCAAATACCTAAATAATGTGTAGTATGTTGGCTCTTCCTGCAATAATATAATCCTTGGGAACTTTGAATATAGGTTCATTTGCTGTCTAAAAGCTGCTTTGACTAGGTGATCTCTCTGAAAGTTCTGACACTGGAAGTCTTCATGTATGTCTTTCATGAATAACTCAAGGGTTTGAGTTTCTAAGCACATTCCAAATCAGCTGTTTAATAAGATCTCCATTTGGGGTTGAGGGGAGTCTCTTAGGTGATGAATGCAGTATAGAGCTGGCAGTCAGACTCCTGCTTTTGCTGTTGGAGACTGTATAAAATTGTATTTGATTTAATGCATTTATTGACTTGAGATATGTTTGGGATACTTAGAAGCTAAAAAAGCTTAATAGCCATCTCCAAGTACTGTTAACACTTCAGCTTCATTCTCTAATCCATTACGTACGCTGCATGTCATTCATTTCAGTGCATGATAGCTGCATTTAAGCAGTGCTGACACTTGCATTCTTTTGTTTTGAGATGGGTAGGTGCCATTCTTTACAGATTAATTCTGCTAGGACATCTGAGCTGTTATTTCATAGGCAGAAGAGACAACAAAAATCCTCATTTTACTAAGGAAATAAGCTTGATTTCTTTGTTCTGTCCCACTTCTTTCTGCTTTACTTCCCATTTTCAGCCTCACAGTTCAGTCCTCAGCCTTCTGCTGTTCTGCTCTTCATTGCTCCCATTTGAGAGATAGTGTTAACAAACTAACCTGGCAAGAAAATGCGGGTTTTTTCTGCTTGATTTCCTTCTGGCAAACTTAGTGAACTAATCTTTTTTTTTTTTAAGTAGTTGGAGGTGCTGTAACTACAGCCTGGTGAAATTTCACCTCACAGGCAGATATACCTTGAATGACTGCTGTATTTATGAAAGGTCTCAGGGTGTCAGATATACTGACAAAAGTTTCTGTAGAACAGCTACAAAACAGGTAACACTATGCAAACCTGCAACTAGGCACTGTTCTGCATCAAAATACTCAATAGCTGCTTCTCTGTGTTTTTAAGGTTTGGTTTCCCTGCTATGGTTAACCCCAGATGTTATCAATACAGTATTAACTAGTGTAATTTCTGTTGGTTTCTCTTTTTTCCAATATGGATGTGTCTTTAAAAGCATAACTGAGGCAAAGCTTTCATGAAGGCCACCTGTATTGTTGCAGAATGATGGTCATTAGAGACAAGGACTTGATCCTTTTCCTGATTGCTGATTAATCAATATTTTCATATAATTTTATGAGAACTTTTTTTTGTCCCACACTAATTTGGGAGGATCTATATAGTGAGTATTTTTTCATGTTACAGTATGATTCTGCCAATCCAAATTTATATGCTAGTAGGTTGTTTCTACTTTTAATGATTTTTCCTTTTGTTGAGCATGTGACGTTTTTTAGAGGGCATCATGTTGTTGGCATCCACAAGATGTCTGTGCTCTGACTTAATAAAAATACAATTTTATATCACTGCATTCTTACTATGCTTGCAGAATTCCAGGTTTCTGCTTGCAAAAATTCTGCCAAATAAGAGCTTGCAAGGTGCTTTTAAAATGATTCTTTTTCTGTGTCCCACTTCTGTGTCCCACTCAGGTGTCAGTCATGATGGAAGCTCCTACTTGGTGAATTGCAAAGTGAAAACTGGTTTTATGGATTGTTGCCTAAATAGATTCATTTATTAGTCTGTATTAAGCTTTAGAGTTGCTTATTTAGTGTTGCTTGAACATTGAGGCCAAGATGTTTAAACCAGGATATCTGGGTTTCTGTCTCCTTATCAGTACCTAAACTAGTGGCCAGATGTAAGAATTTCTTAATTCAGCTGATCAGCATTTGATGCTTAGAGACAGTAGAACCCTGGCTCTGTGTGTTCTGCTTTTTCATAATCATTGAGACTTTCAAGTCTGCTGTGAAATATTTTTACTCCTGGTTTTCAACTCTGTGAGAAACATCATTTGGATTCTATAGAAACTCTGTAGCTGGTTGTCTTTGGAAATGTATGTGTAAGAATTTCAATTAGGAATCTAACTGTGTGTTGGTAGAACTCTTTAATGCAGCAAATGGACAAGTAAATAATACAGTTCCTACCTTTGCAGAACTGTCTAGAAATCCTTTGTAGCCATGGTGGACTAGAGGCTGAGAGAAAAGATAAGTGTAATCGAACATTGCATGATGTTGCTACTGATGATTGCAAACATCTCCTAGAAAACTTAAGTAAGTAAATGCTATCAGCACTACATAAAAATGTTTTTAGTAAAGAACTTGTGGGGCAAAAATGAGAAATATGAAAAGGGTAGTTGTCACTTTTTTTGGCACCACAACATTAAATTACTAGCAAGTTTCTATTCTCCAAATTTTGCAAAAGCATATGATAAAATTTTGGTGGAGGTTATTCAATTCCTCATGTCTTTGTTTCTAAACCATTCAAAAAGATGGTACATATTGTAAATGTGCAAACATCCATATTCTCTTAAAATTTCTGAATTTAATGTTAGTAATTACTTTTTCAAAAGCTATTGCCCTCTTATATTTTCTTCAAATTCTTGCAGAAACAGTCACGTAGTGGTGGGTAGCTGTCAAATTTCCTCAGGCTAAGATGATCATCTAGTCATATATCTGAATCTCTTTTTAGAGCATAGTTTATTTTGTCACTTAGTTATCATTGAGGGGATTTTTTGTTTGATTCTTCAAATATGTCTTAGAGACAACATCAAAGAACTTTTCTCCAGCATCAGTAACTTCTGTAAGAAGATTGCTCTTCTGTTGAAACCTGTCATTTTCTTCCTTCTCTGTAAGTTTTCTCAAAATTCAGTAGAGCAGGCTGATCTGTGTATTTCTTGAGACAGAACTTAATTAATCCTCTCACTAGTTTTGTATAAATCTAGCTATAGCTCTATATATATATACAGAGAAATATCTTTGTATTTCTAATATATCTAGCTCTGTATGGCATTTGTAGATTTGTATGCTTTCTATTTTTTCACCTTTTTTTGGTGTTTGTCTTGTGGGATATAGGGACGTGGGTAGTTAAGTTCACTGATTATCAACAAATTAAGGATGTTCTCTGTCTGCTGCTTCTGATTTTCCTCTTCAGCTATTTTAAATCCTGGTTCTTATCATTTTACTGCAGGTTCAGAGGGGAACATAGCTCACTTTCTATTAGAAACTCCTCCATGGTCATCTTCTTTGTCAGACTGAAGCACATTTCTGATGGCTGAATCTGTAGCCTGTTAAATAAATGCTTGTATTATTTCCATCAGTCTTAGTGTCTCTGGTCATGCTTGTTGTGAATCCAACGGCTTTTATCAGGTCAGAATCTTTGGCCTCCCTTTCTCTTCTTCTGTACACCTTAAGCCAAGACCGTGTTTTTGGGTAAGGTGTGTATGTACCATCCTTTACCTTCCTCCCACTCAAGTGAAGTTTCCCCTGTAGGACAGGAGGATGTGCTCTGACAGATCTGAAAGACTGGGGGCCGGGATTGCCAGAGGTCACATGCACTGAAGTTTTGGCATGTACTGTACCTCTGTCCTAGGGGCCTGTTTCCTTGTGGAGAACCCTCTGTACTCCTTACAGTCTGTGCTCATTTCCCTGAGGTCCAAACATCAAAAGGGCAAGCCTTTGATACATTTCTCACAATTCCACATCTGAAGGATGCCTCTGAGTTATCTTTTCCCTATGAAGGGCTAGTGGGTTTAAATCAGAGCTTTTCTGACATCAGAAAAACTTCATTGGTTTGTATCAGCTGATGATCTGGCTTCTGAACACAAAAGGGAAACAAAGATCATGTTGCAAGACTTCATAATGAGCTGATATGGGGTTTTTTTTATGGCGTACTTTTTAAATTTCAGGGATAATTTCTGAAAGGTATTGTTTGGCATGAAAATTAGAAGACAGCTTCCTTTTCATTTTTAGTCATCTAAATGATCTCCAGAGACTGCTGCTTCTGTTGAATTGTATTCCAAAGAGCAAGATTTAAAATACTTCATAGTTCATATTCATAAAATATGCATGTAAATTTCCTTTTTTAACATTTTGTCAAAATACTCTATAGCAAATCAAATATACCCTTTCAACTGCATTTTTTGTCTTAGCTCTTAGCTTTTTACGTAAAGATTTTTGGCTCAGCTGTGCTTTTCACTTGTGCACTAGTTCCAGAAAATTATTTTCTCCATTGATAAAGAAAATGCGCACAAACACAATAAACTGAAAAATTAAGACACTGCCTACCATCTGTCTTAATTTATAAGTAATTAGTCTGTAAAGAGGAAATACAAGATTAAGTAAATTTTGTCTTGCTTCCTGTTATTTAAGCATAATAATACTGAACTTTTTTTGTAAAAAAATACCTTGGTATTTTCAGCACTGCTCTGATTTTGTGGTGGTGACCTGTGCTGTTCTTTACCATTTGCTTCTCTGTAGAAGGAGTTATTTTGTAGCTTTCTTTTGTAATATTAGATGTTATTGGCTTATAATGATGGGATTATTTTAAATTGAATTTTACAGTTTTTCTCATTGTTGCTGTTTTGTTTTTCAACAGATGCTCTTAATTTACCTGTAAGGATTTCAGTCAGTGGCATTGAACCAGTCCACTGTGGTACAGAGGAATTTGATACAATATGTGCTTTAAATATCCGCAAGCAGATGTCATGGGAGGATTTTTCAAAAGCAGTGAGTCAGGCAGTGACAAACCATTTCCAAGCAATCACTTCTGATGGATGGAGGAGCCTAGAAGACCTGTCATTTAATAGTGCTGCAGAATCCAACATTGGCCTCAGTGCAAGCAGTATATCTTCTGTCAAACTAGGTATCAATACTGGTGTTAATGAAAAAAGCAAAACTTGGGGGTGTTCTCGAATTTGTGAAATCTTCTAAATAAGATAAAAATATCTTTGAATTACTGCATCTTTTAAAGCTTAGACTAAGAAAACCAATACTAGCTATGAAACTTTGAACAGTGCTGGTATGAAAGCATTCCTTACTTTTAGCTGTGTGTATGGCACAATTAATTATGCACTTTAATATATTATTGGGAATCATGAGGCCCTATGTTAATTAGTCTTTTAGTACTTCTAGTACTCCAGAGGAGAAATCAGTATCTCAGATGAAACTAAATTCTCACCCTGAGTGCTGTGTGCAGTTTTGGATGTCACAATACAAGAAAAAGCAATTCAGGAGCATCCAAAGGAGAGGGATGAGGATGGTGAAGGGCCCTGAGGGGAAGCCATATGAGGAGTGACTGAGGGCACTTGGTCTGCTCAGCCTGGAGGAGACTGAGGGGGGACCTCATTGCAGTTACAACGTCCTCATGAGGGGAAGAGGAAGGGCAGACACTGATCTCTTCTCTGTAATGATCAGTGACAGGACCTGAGGGAATGGCCTGAAGTTGTGTCAGGGGGGGTTTAGGTTGGATATTAGAAAACGGTTCTTCACCCAGAGGGTGGTTGGACACTGGAACAGGCTCCCCAGGGAAGTGGTCACAGCACCAAACCTGTCAGAGTTCAAGAAGCGTTTGGACAATGCTCTCAGGCGCATGGTGTGACTCTTGGGATGTCCTGTGCAGAGCCAGGAGTTCGACTTTAACGATCCTTGTGAGTCCCTTCCAACTCAGGATGTTCTGTGATCCTGCAAAAACAATTTAAAGCCTGCATTGCTTCTTTACAGTACATGCAGAATATACAGTAAATACAGACTGTAAATCAGCATAGGTAAACAGAACTGCTCTTTTATGTAACTTCACTTAGCAAGGTAAAAAAGAGAAATCTTCAAAATTATGCGAAATCGGCCAAAATGTTGTGGTCTTAGTAACAGTTGTATAGGTTTCTGAAAATCCTTGTAATTCATCTTAAGTCTCCTTCCTTCCTCCACCTTCCCTTCAGCAAAACTGAACCCTAGTCACAGTAGACTGGGCAAATTATTCTGTTTTACTCTATTTTCTGTGTAAAGATGTTAAGAGCAGGCTAGCTGTTTAACTTGTATCTCAACTGGTAGAAAATACTTGTATCTTCAGTCATATATCAAATAATAGCATGATTTAGTACATCTCATACATGGGACTGGTTTGTTTGTCAAATTTGTCAGTGTATGCATGTAATTTTTGTAAGTAAGTGAATATGCTTGAGTGTAGGACACTTCATACACATAAAAGGAATATCTCTCTCTTTTATTTGTTCTTTTTAACAGGAAACGTCTCATGGTCAACAGGTCAGATTTTTTCCCAGCCACCATGGGATTTTTTGAAGAACAATAGAGCTGAGCATATCACAGTGTTTTTGTTTGGTAATTTTCAAGTCATAATTTTTCAGTTTTGAATGTTAAGACACTCCATATGAAATACATAATTTGAGAGTCATTTGCTACTGTTTTTGTTCTTCAGTGTTGCTTGATTCTCAGAAATATCATATCCAATTAATTGACTAGATTTTAAAGTGTCTACAACATTTAGAAAATATGCTGGCACACGAAAGTCCTACTGCATTTTTCAGTCATATAATAATATATATACTGCTTATGTCATGGATATCCATGAATCTAATGGTGCTGGATAAATGCCTTTCCTTTATTCAGCATTTTAATTTGCGTAGCCTCTAATTTTAAAAGGTCGCTGTAGAATACTGCATGAAAATCGTATGTATCAGTCATAAATGCATGTAAAACATGAGAGATTTAGGAAAGTTATTTGTATATCTCATTTCAAGGACCTCAAGAAGGCTGTCTAAACAGTGTGACTTATGCATCCATGATCCATCTTCAGACACTTCAAAATTACCTCCGCCTGGTCAGTAGTAAGCTAGCTTGTCTCTACATGCTAATTGTTTGTCAAAATATTTCTGTAACAGTCTTGACTAAAATCAGTTTTTTGCTCTGTGAAAGAACATCAAGACTTCTAAAAAATGAAATGGGATGAAAGTTGTTATTTTAAATTAAAGTTCCCCCTAAATTTACCCTTTAACTTTAGCCTTGTGAGGGCTTTAGCTTTCTTCTTTAAATAGGTGCTATCTGATTAACTGAATTGCTTAAAAATATATTAAAAGCTCTGTGGTATCTTATTGCTTTCCCAAGTTATTTCATTTCACTTTTTGAGGATAAAGTAAATTAGAATAACATTCATGTAAGCAATTATTTGGGATTTGAATAGCTTATATAGAAATCTCCTGTAACACACTTTATTTAATACCTCAAAATGTAAGGATAATTGAATAATATGAGAGAACTTTCATAGATCATTTCTTTTAACATTGCATGGAATCAGAATTATTTTAGAATCTGCTTGATTTCTGCTGTGTCCTTGGACAGTATTTTATGTTGTCAGGAGAACATGCCACAGGTTTCTGCTGTATTCAGGAATATTGCACAGAGATATGACTGTATTCCCTTACTGACCTTTTAGAGGTAAAATAGAGTTAAGATTAAAAAAATTTTTTGTTCTACCATACTGATAACATGATCCCATTTCTACTGCAAATGAAGTCCTCAGTAAGTCCTCAGTCCTTAAATTAGCAGTGACTTAAACTGATGATTTTGGCATCATTCTGATGTATATTTTAATTCAAAATCAAGAAAATATTTGTGACTACTAAACTTACTCTTCCCAAATAAATTTTTTAGGTTCTAAAGTTTTTTATAACAAAATAGCTTGCTATGTAGTTTTACAAGTTAGGATATAAATTTATCAACATATTTCCAAGATATTGTATGCAAATATTGTCTACTTTGAAACTAATATAGTAAGGATTATCAACTCCAGTAGTGCAAATCAAAGAATTCTGTGTTTTAGGTGCTGATTGTGTCATTTAGGTTAAAAAAAAAAAAATCTAAATCTGAACTTCCAAGAATAATTTATGAAATAAATATTTATATTTATCTGTCTGTAGGTTGAACAATACCGTAATATCATTTTCCATGGTCCAGAAGGAAGTTTGCAAGATTATATAGCATATCAGATAGCGGCCTGCATGAAGGTATTTGCACAAACATATCAAGTAAATTAGTCCATAAATCAGAGTTTTCACTATTTCACCAAATACATACATTTTCAACACAGCAAAAGCAAGTGGCTGCAGGATCTACATGTGAGATTGTTAAAGTTGAAGTGGATGCTGGTTTCTCCAAGGAGCACCTTGCAGAACTGTTCATCAGTAATGGTAAGGTTATTTCAGCAGGACTAATTTTGGTGATTTGTAGGAAAATTTTTAATGGTGCAAAGTAAAGAAATACATAAAAACATTTTGCATAGTGGATGGCATGTTTTAATGGAACCCATAGTTTTTCAGGTGCTTGGGGCCAAATGATACAAGTCTAAACTGAGGTAGAGCTGAGTGTGACAGAACTCCCAGTAAGGAGCTCTGTCAAAAGATCATGCCACTTAAGTAAAATTAATAGTTTTTATTATTTATTTCTGTCTCATTCTTTTTTTTCCCTTTGTTTGTGATCCTTTAAAAGTTGATTGCTCTAGTTCAGATCTTCTGAATCAGAGCTGAAGGTCTATGGTCTGTGCTCATGAGCAGAGCCATCCTATCAGGTTGTACAATGCCGTGCAGTGTTCTGTTCTGTTTGTTCATGTACTGCCTGGTGTAAGTTCAGTCTATGGCAGTTTTTTCTCTGTGGAAATCCTGGTCACAGTTCGCAGGATAGTTTGTGCCAGTGATTATTCCCACATGTCATTTTCAGTGCCATCACACTGGTGGGAGAGGAGACCATTTAGTCAGAAGTCAGCTAGGCTTTGGTGTTTGGCCTGGAGGCGAGAATGTCACTCATAGTTTGGTTTGTTTACTGGCCACTGTCTCTTAGGAAAGCTGCTACTTTTGGATGCTTTACTCTGTGTCAGCAACACACTCTTTTAAATAGTCTGGTTTTGCATTTCAGCATGGTGCTGCTGATTGAGTGTCATTTTTCTGCCTGCTTCTTTCCCTATTGTTTTGCTGCATCTCCTTTCCTAAGAGAGCACTTCTCCTCTAAATTAATCCATCGGACACAGAGAGGGTACCTGTCCTCCTTCCTCTCAAGCTGTAGCCTCTTAGTAAAACAGGGCAGTAATAGTCAGAAAACTGCAAATAAATAGCAATTTTCAGATACAGTCAGTTGCTGTAAGTTTTGTCTTATTACATGTCAATTTCCTTAATGACCATTGTTAGTACCACCTTCAAATGGTTTTTAAACAATGCAGGGCACAGTATAGTCAAGATAAGTGTTTTGTTTTATATATGTATTACAGAAACATTCACCTGGGATTTAGTGTTACAAGAACACTTGTAAAGCTGTGTCTTTTTTAAGCAATAAGATGTTAAAATCAGGAAAATTAAAGGAAAGTATTTAAAATTTGAAAAAAATGAATAGATGTCATTTTAATGCCTATTAGATTCAGGTGCTACTGGGTTTGCCTCATATTAGCTCTGATTATTTGAGTGTTTCTTAAAGATACTGAAGGAAGTTTTGAAGAGAAGATTACCTATTCGTTTGCTACTATCTCATAGAATGATAAAGTTTCTTATAAACACGGACTATTCTTAAACCTTTTATCGTTACATGGTATAAAGAGTACATGTTAAAAGTCTAAGATGTATTACAGCAAATGAAAGAAATGTTTAAAGAGGTCCTTGCTATCTTTTCTGTTGTATTTATATTCAGTGTACTGAAATCTTTCCTATCTATGAAGATCCTATTATAGCCATTTCAGGAATTTATTTTAATCATAGCTTTCATTTTTTTCTTAATATACAGTATGATATTCTTTCTATTGTTTGATTTTATGCTTTCAATTTTAAACTTATTATCCAGTCTGTTTGCTCCTATAAACAAGTTAAAAAGGAAAAAAACTTTTTAAAAATCCTTCGTTGCATCGGTAGCAGTAAATTCTGTATGCATAAATAGAAGTAAATTTTCCTAAGTAGACATTAATGGGTTTTTTCTCTTTCAGCTTGTCTGATCCCGGTGAAACATCCTCCTGTAAACAAGACAACAATTGTGATTTTAGAAAATCTGGAGAGAGCTGCTTTGTCTGAATTACTAGGAGATTTTCTAGCACCTCTTGAGAATCGAAGTTCGGAAAATCCCTGCACTATTCAAAGAGGTATTTAAAGAACTTGGGTTGCAGAAATGATTTTACTACAGTACAGTTTTATTGTAATATACAACAAACAGGGAACAGGAGAAAAATGTAATTTTTTCAGTTTTTGTATACTATTGTGAACAGTTGTCCTTAACAAAGATAGCATGTTTTTAAGCTAATTGGTGGTGGTTTGTGGGGTTTTTTTCCTTTCTAGTTATGTCACTGCTTCGTGCTTTTGCATGAATCATGTCAAGGCTGTGAGTATTTCAGTTAAGTGTTTTATGATTCCTTTTTAGCAAATGGAGTTTCTGGTGCTTTTTACTTTCATGAGAACTGCTTTTTACTGGGGACCATCGCAAAGTGCCATCTTCATGGCTCTGACCTGCTGGTTCAGCAGCATTTCCGTTGGGTTCAACTTAGGTGGGATGGGGAGCCAATGCGAGGCTTGCTTCAGAGGATTTTAAGGAGGAAAGTTATAAACAAGGTAAGAACTCAAATCAGCTTCAGCAGTTGCATTCATCACCAGCTCTGTGAAATATGTACAATGGTAATGCCAAAAGCAGAGCAGATAACTTAAGTTGTTTCGGGAAAAAAGCACTCATTTCTAGGAAGATACAGGCTGTGTATCTGGAAATGTTGTGCTTGGATTCATAGAAAGGTATATGGCCATGACTGATTGGCATAAACTATTGGTTGGTTGCAAATAATGATCCTGTGGCTACTTGCCTGTCCCCTCATGAAACATCCTTCAGTAATTTTTTTCAACTTCTACCTGAGAATGGTAGTAAGAATCAGTTAAACAGACATAAAATCTCTTTTTCAAATAATTTATTCTCAATATCTGAAATAAGATAGTCATATATGTGTTTTGTTTAAGTTTTAAGCAGAAAAAATATTTTCCATGATTTTCAAATCAAAGGACAGGCAAATTATACAATTAGAAAAGTAAATACTAGTAAATAAATGAAGATGGGAAATGAAAAGAAAGATACAGGCAAAAGAAGAATTGTGGACTTTTGAAAGTTACTTGGAATACCATTTGAGCGTGATAGCAGCTATTACTGACAGTCAGGCAGTGTTAGACATTGGCAGAGGGTGTTTAATCAAAACAGCTGCAAAGGAAAATAATCTTGGCAGCAGTTTTTAGCAGGCTTAAAAAGGGAGATTGTTCTAGGAATAGAAAAAACTGTCAGTAATAAAGAGTCCTGTTGTGGAATAACAGACCTACTGTCAGTTCTGAGTGTTCAGCTGGATGTATCTTGGTTATCCTTGCGGATGTCATCTCCTGTACCCTTTGCCACAGTTCTCATCTATAAAAGCTTACTGATTCAAAGAGATCCTGAAGAGGAAATGTGTGGTAATTGAACATTTCAGCCAGGATAATGAGGAAATTTAGAAACATTCCAAAGTATTCTTTAATTGCAAGAACAGGAATACAGAATAAAAAAAAAGGAATCATCTGTAATCTATGGAACTCTTAATAGACTACTTTTCTTAGATTATGTTTTTTCAGTTAGGACTTGCTCATAGTCAAATGCTGCATCAGACAGACTCTGCCAAACTGGTTTGGATACAAGAACTTGCAGCATCACATAACACATGGCTATTTTTTTAGGCTTGAAAGAAATCCTTAGTCTCATCGGTTAGAATTTGACCATGTAATAGGCTCCTACCTCTGATTGAAGTTGAACAGAATTTGGTAGTAATCTCATTAAGTTTATTTTTTCTGAAGCATATATGCAGATGGTGGCTATTTGGAGAAAAAAGCCATGTGTCTTCCCTAATTAAATATTGAAATGCCCAGTGTGGTAGCACATTTTTTGAAATACATACATGTGCCACATGTAAACTCAAATGCCAGTTGGTATGGGACTGAAAATAGTGGATTTCAAAGTCAAAAATAGTAGAAAGATTAATCTGTTATAAAAATCTAAATCAAAGTAGAAGCACATTTACTGTTAGAACCATAGACTATTTCAAAGTTCATTGCTCTGTTTGTGCCTTAATATTCATATTTTCAGGTGAAAAGCTCTTTTCCCCTTAGTTTGAACTATTAGGATATATGGGAACAGTTTAAATATTTTTCTACATTAAGTTCACCCATAGACTCTGTCAAGAGGCTCTGGCTTCAGTGCTGTCAATTACTAACCCTGGTGCATCTTTTAATGCTTCCTTTAATTTAAAATGTTACAGAGGATAATCCTAGGATTAGGATGATGAAGACTGTAATTTTAAATCAGAGGAAACAGGAGATTTTTCTGGCACTACATAATTTGCCCTTAACAAGGCATACTAAAAACACAAGTCTTGGAGGGATACATCTTTCCTTCATTGCTACTAGATCTAAAATCAATATGAAAATCCACTGAGAATATGTCTGGATCAGATATTCCTGTTCAGTGTGATTGGGCATTTTTTCATATGCCTTATTTATATCATATACATTGCATTGTATATGGTAGGTATCTCTTGTAATCCTAAACACTGTAGAAAAAGCACTGCTACCAAAATTTCTGTCTTGGTTTCCCACAAGAAAGTAAAGGTATGTCAGTTTATTGATAAGGATATATCTTTTGAAGTGTAGTTGGGAAAATAAGTTTTAATATAGCAAGATGTCAATATATTCTTTAAAAGGGTTTGACCTGGTTTTGACTGTTCCTGATCTTTCGATAGCAACACATGCAATAAAAAAACCCCAAGCCTTCCTGGGGTTTCAAGGGAAGTGTTTGCAGCTCTGGTCTTATGCCATGTCAAACATCTTTTCTCCCTGCAGTTCAGAGGCAAAGTACCTCCTCCATGTGATCCTGTGTGCAAGGTCATAGACTGGATTCTTGTTGTCTGGCACCAGCTGAACTCTTGCTTATCACGTCTAGGAGCACCTGAAGCACTTATGGGACCAAAGCATTTCTTCTCTTGTCCTGTGGTTCCAGGGCACAGCCAAGCAACAGTCAAGTAAGAATTTTGTTTCCTATTTGATGCTGTTCAGTGCCAACTAGATACTTGTCACAAATGTAGTAGTTGTGTTTCTCCCAAAACCCTGCTGACTCAGCGACCTTAGAAAAGTATTTCAATAGAAGTTGCTGAAAGTTTTAAACTTCTGTTGGCTATTTAATTACTAGAAGGGCACTTCTGAAGGACGCAAGTGGGCAATGGGTGTCTATTACTGTGCGAAAGTCAGTCTTCTTGCGATCTTTCATTTATTTTCTGACACAGAGGTTTAAAGATTCAAGAATTCTGAGCTTGAAAAGTTGGTAAAGTCTCCTTTTGAAGTTGTGTTTGGAGAATGATTTCTCACTTTTTAAAATATGTGGTATAATTTTAAAACATACATATAGTTTAGAGATATATTGTCTTAGTGAGTAGGACAGGTATATGCGTTTAGTTATACATATGGCTAGCTGGCCAGTAACATAAAAATTTTTTTTAAATTATGGAAATTTTGGCTTTTCTTGCCTACAATTGCATAAACATCCAATCACATTCCAACTCCAAATGCTAGCAAATGATAGAAGAAATAGTTATAGAATTTTAAATGATACGAATTTCACACTAAGATGTTGTTTGGCTATATCAGAAATTTAATGAGCCCCTAATTAAGATTCAGACTTACTCAGAATTCAAAGTATACCATTTGGAAATGTGACATAACTCTTCTCACAGGGCAGGTCACCACTTCTGTCCCTTCCCTTGTACTAGTTTCTGCTGACCCTTCTTCCAGGGGCCTTTGCTTAACATGTGCAGAGGTTGTCTCATTTCATGTTCTGTCTGCAGATCTTCATACATTTTGCTTGTTCATTATCCTTTTTATTCTCTGAAAGTACAGATTAGATAATCTTCAGAGTAATTATCAAAGTCTAAATGTGGCTGTAACATTGACTTGAAATTTTATGCGTGCTGGGAAATAAAGGAATAAAGCATACCATGCATCTATCTTCCATCTTCCTCTTGAATCATGTCCTCTGAAATGTTTTAATCATGTATTTATTGCAGTGGCATTATTAGAGGACAGAAAAACTATTCTTTAGATATCTTAGTTATACATTCCTGAGTTTGGATTTCTCCTCAGTGTAACTCGGACTGGTTTCACAATGCTTTATTTTGAGTACAACCCTAAAATGTCCTTTATTGTACCCATATGCCATCAGACTTCTCATTTTAATGTAGTTTTCATCCACTAATAAACACTTTGAAAGCACAGCCCCAGTGAGCTCTTACTGGGCACTTTTAGTTTAGCAGCATGATGGCTGAGATTGTGGTCATGTATTAAATAGCTTTTAATTAACAGCTCACTGGTTGCTGTTATTTCAATCCAATTAACTACTCCTGTCCTCTTGCCCTTCCTGTCCACTGTGCTATTCTGCTGCTTTTTGCATTTAGTAAAGCTTCTCTGAGTCAGTCCAATTCATTAGGACAGCAGACAGCTATCTACAAACTGGGTTCACTCTGGGCTCAGTATTAGCATGAGAGAAGAGGAAGAAGCAGCAGCAGAAGGGAAGGGAAGGCAGAGAGAACATGTGACAGGAAATAGTTTTCCTGCTGTGTGTTCCGTGTATCTTCACCTGTTTTGGTGAGTAGAGTGAATAAATGAAGAAAATTTTAACTACGTTTTTTCTTGGTTTAGGTTTAGGGAATTGAAGATGATGTTCCAACAGGAACGACTTTCACTTTGCAGCCCTTTATCGAGGCAGGGGTGTGTTACACCTTTCCTAAGTATCAGCTATATCAAAGAATGGGGGACTTCATCAAGATGAGCACAAACTTAAAACTGAATTTAAATACCAGGTTTGAGTTTTGTTTATAGAGCATCCCCATCAGTTGTTAACTTAGATTAGAATGGCCTCAATTAATTCTATCTTTGCAGTGTTCATTTCTGACCATTTATACTGGCAGTATTGGAAAATGTTGAAAGCTTACATAGGCAGAAATTAAAAAGATAGTTCTTTATGACTAAAATACTAGCAATTGTTTATTTTAGTAGCTTAGCTAGCAGAAGCACACTGTAACTCTATGGAATAATATCTAGAACATTATGCTAAGGAAGCTTCAAGGAACATCTCCAATACACATTTTACATTGTATTTTAACAACTATACTAATTATTTTTCTAAGTAATGTTTATCAAGCTTATGCAAGTACTTTGAGCATTTATAGACCATAAAAGCGCAGTCTTATGCTTCACAACTGATCAAAAATACACCTTTCAAATAATTCATGCATTCTAAATTTAAAAAAGAAATGGAAACCCTCTTCCCCCCCAAAAAAAGTCGTCATAATATTTTAGGTAATAAGATGGCTTCAGTGCATCAATGTATCCAGCAAAATGGTCCATTTAAGTCAAGCAGACATTTTAGCCTTCACATTTTCTGAATAGATTTCTGCAAAGCTGAACACAGCATGATAGCCTATAATTTCTTACAGACCTTTAATGCAAACTGTCTGACTCAATCTTATCATCTTCTTCTTGTAAGAGAGTATAAGAATAAACAAAAAGAGTTGGAGTTGGTCTAAAAAAGATTGTCTCAGTGTATGTTGTAGATGTGAGCTGAACCTTAAGTCTGAAATTTCTAGCCTTTATCCCCAGAGAACTCCTAAGTTACAAGAAATAACTTTATTTTTTCCCTAACACAAATTTTTCACTTCTTTGCTAATACAATGTAATGCTTCTCTCTTAGAAAAGCAAAAGTCACAGAAGACTCATGTCCCTTTTAATCAAATTTTTGAATCAAAATCAGACCCAGTCTTTAAACCAGACAATCTGGAAAATCCACAGCATCCTGGAAACACAGTTCACCATAGATCAAATAAACAAAAGGAGAGTGAGAGCAAGGCAGATGTATAAATAGAAATGTCTTGTAAACTGGACAAGTTTGGAAATTGAAGAGTACTGAAAGGGGTGCAACCATAAGTGAATACCTCCTTTTTCCCATGCTGGCAGCAAATAGGCTAGGAATGAACACCTGCAAGCATGGAAGTTTCTCCATGCACTTTTTAAAATAATTTTTATATATATATATGAACACTCATCTTTCTGGGGCATTTCTTTAGCCTTAAAATGAAAAGAATGTTTTATAGTCCATATCTGAAGGAGAAAAAGCATCAGGTGGTAAGTTTGTCAAGGCAACCTAAAAAAATGTAGATCAAATAGTTTAGTATAAAACAAACAAGTAAACCCTACCTTAAATAAAATCAGTCCCTCTCTGAAATGGGGTGCTTCTTGAAAATACAAAATCTGATACTTTACCAAAGTATAAAATCACAGGTTTTGATAATTGTTTTTGAAGTTAAAGAATTGGTTTTGTACTACAGGTGGATGTCCAAGCTATGGAATGCTGTGATAGCTCCCAGAGTACAAGAAGCCATACTCTCCAGAGCCTCTGTGAAAAGACCATCTATACCAGGACAAGCAGTAGCCAAAAAAAATCCTAGCCAAGGGCAACAGGCTGTTGTTAAGGCTGCTCTCAGTATCTTGCTAAATAAAGCTGTTTTGCATGGCTGTCCTCTACCCAGACCAGGTAAGAGTGAACTGTCTGAAAGCCAAGTAGTTGTATGTTGCTTTTATGGGGCTTTTAACTGCTTCCTTCCATTTCTAAAATGTCTACAAAACATAACTGTAGTTCTGAAGGGAGGTGGTGGGGTTAAAAGCATTTACAGCCATTAAACTAAGTAGTTGTATAAAGTACTCCAAGAAGAACCATTTGCAACAGTCAATTCTTCTTAACACTGTTCTACTTTTGTTTCAGAGCTAGATAATTATATAGCAGATTTTAAGGGAGGAAATTTTCCTTTGTCTGTGGCTTCGAGCTACAAAAATTGTAGTAAGAAAAGAGGTGAGAATGCTTCTTGGAGAAAAGTGAGTACAAGTCCTCGCAAAAAGTCAGGCCATTTGTCCTCCCAGTCATGGAATAAGCAGGAGACAAATACTGAAGGTAAATCTTTTTATTTTCAGTTCTGAAAGTGGTGGGGGGTTAAACTGTGTAGATGCGAATCAGATGTTTCTCCTACATCATGAATTAAAATTTGTCAATTAAATGAC
Source organism: Corvus kubaryi (assembly GCF_017639235.1). Classification (NCBI taxonomy): domain Eukaryota; kingdom Metazoa; phylum Chordata; class Aves; order Passeriformes; family Corvidae; genus Corvus; species Corvus kubaryi. The sequence continues at coordinate 19,304,683 of NW_024580671.1, read as the reverse complement.
ACTTGTATTTATGTTCACCAGTAAAAAACTGTCTACTTTTTTCCCCCCAAAATTACTTCTTTGTGACTGTGAGGGGTCCTAACTAATTTTGGTTGTTCTAATGCCCTTTCTGTTTGATAATGAGGTTGGCTCAGATGGTGGAATTATAAGCAGTGGTTCCACCTCTGACTGTGTGGAATGACACCATATGAGTCTCTTCACCCATACCAGATGAGAGGAAGCTTCATTACTTTATTGGTACTCCTTAGATTTGCTCCAAATTTACAGTATACAGACTTTTTTGAGTTTCCTTACACTTACTTTATAACTTCACTACTGTAATTATTACTGAGTGAATCCAGGTAAAAATAAATTAATATATTCCTCCCCAGATCATGCATCCCTTGTTCAGTCTTACTAGAAAAATTGAGTAATCTAGAAGTCTTGCAGTAGAAGAAGGAGATCTTTGGGTTTAAATTGAAGATTTTGATTTGATTTTCACTTTAATTGCAAAAAATAAGTGTAGAGAATTTTATGTAGTCACAAATACTGTAAGGTTTTCAAGAAGTTTCCACATCATCTTCAGCATGTTTCTTGATAAAGAAGGCTTTATATGACTGGGTCTGTGCACGTGTGTAAATGTGGATGTTATATTTGTGGCTGACACTTTTGAAAAATCTTTTCACCTCAATATTATAAGTCATATAACGAGCAGTTTGTTACACAGAGATAATGACTGGATATATTGGAAAGCAATGTAATTCTTCTAAGGGATACATATTTCTAGATGGAAAACTTAGTAATGTTGTAACTAAATACAATATTGAACAGAAAAAAACTTCCAAGGAAAAAAATCAAAGTATTTGCTTTCTGAAAAGAAAGTAACTACTTCAGAGGGAAGATGTAGGAAGAGGGAGAAGGCAGCTTACACACACACACACATACACTTTAGGAACAGTAAGATTCTAGCCTCAATTACCGCCTATACAAAAGACCAAAATGCTTGATGCCTGCTACTTTGCAGCACTAAAATGAGCTATTCATTTCTTCAGCCCTTGTTCAGAAAGAAGTCTGCTTTTTCTGACTGCATCTCTAGTGTCCTGATTGCCAGTTCTCTGAGTTGTGAACTTCTCTAATCCCACTCAGAGGATTTAAGAAATAATGAACATAACCTGAAGTAGGATGGTTGATGTTGTATCTTGTACCTGAGAATGTTTTTGGAATCCAGTTAATATCTGTGAATATAAGTTAAAAATTGAATAATCAATTAATTTTAGTAGTCTTCTATTTTGGACTGTCAGAATCAAATGCTTTACCTGTTTCCAGGTAAAGATAAATTGTTTGATTTTACCTCCATGAAGCAAATTTAAATATTTCCTTGTTGACAAGCAATTTCTCTTGGGGAGAACCAGTAAAGGTGGTTCAACTGCCTAACACAGAAACCTCATGTTCTCTCTTTCAGAAAAGCTTAGGCAGCTCATGCCCTATTTGCCACTTTAGCAGTTTCGAATGCTACACTGAACACTTTCAAGGGATGTATTCTGATCTTTGACAGACTCTATTGACATAATTAGTAGTAAATGGGAATACATTATCCCTGTTTATCACAGATTTTAGAATAAAGAAATCAGTACACATGGTAACACACTAACAAGTCAACTTCTCTTTTGTGCAGGTATAAAATCTAAGACCGTGTTGCAACCAAACTGTAAGAAAAGAGCTTCTCTCACCACAAAGTAAGTTTTAATTTCTGTTTTTTGTGACACTTTGCAAAAAATAAAGGTGATAGCATTCTGTTGCAAAGCAGCACACTATAATGAATGGATTAATAGGGTTTTTTGGTAATATTTTGATCCCGTATCTGCAGAAAGGAAGTATTTTTAATTTTCATTCCTGAGAGGAAATAAAATTTATATACTTTGATATAATTTTAGAATCCATTTCTTTATTTCAAACCTTGCAGTACTGCATGTCTTTTAATGTTACAGAATAGTCTATGATTTAAGACTATTATGTAACACTTACTCTACCTTGAAAACTTGACCGTATGCTTTTATCAACTGGCATTATATTTTAAAAACTCCTCTGGCTATTTCAGCTTGCTGAATGGCAATTCAAGATGGTACAGTACATGCACTTTAGTCCAAATGATACAGTTGCCCTGAGAAAGTGTATGAATTAGCTAGAGGGAACTGCATTTGAGACTTTATTTCAATCTGAAACCTCGGTTCTACCTTATTCACAGGCGCAGAGAAAATAGAATATTTATGCTTCCGATATGCCAGAGGTTTTTTTAAGGTTTTGGAATTACTTCCAAAGAGTAGAGTGGAATAAAATTGATTGCTGCATCTTAAAAAGAGGGGAGTCTTTGAAAATATTAGACAGAGGAATCCTTCATTAGATTTTCAGAATAGAGAGAATAATTTGTATAGAAAGATCTATTATGAGATAATTATTGACAACTACTGCTGTCAGTTCATCAGATGTCATTTTGGTTTTATTTGTGGTAGTAAAGGTCATTTGGAAAAAAAATACTATTTTTGAGGTGTTTATAATATTTATTTTAAAATTCTGTGTAATAATTTAAATGTCCTCTCTGATTGTTTGTTTGGGTGCTTTAAGATCTTCAGAGAAAGATCATATGAGAACATTAAATCTGGAGCAAAGGCTGTCTGTTGGTTCTGATGATGAAGTAGATCTTGTGCAGGAACTTCAAAGTATGTGTTCCAGCAAATCTGAGCCTGATATAAGCAAGGTAAACACAAGGCTTTTAAATAATTTACTACATTACCATATTCAGTTGTTTGTTATGTGTTTAAAATAAATTTTTAATTTACAAGCCCTGCTTGAACTGAAGAAAATTACTCAATTATTTGGGAAAAGCCAAAGTCAACTAATAAATTACACATTTGAGGGTAAGTGTTCTAGTTTAACATATACTATTTTAAATTACAACTTCACCAATTTTTCTTGTAGAGGTTTTTGCAGTGGAGGATCAAATTTCTAAGTTCATAAAATCATAGGATAGCCTGAGTTGGAAGGGACAAACAAGGATCGTTGAATCCAGCACCTGGCTCTGCACAGGATCACACCAAGAGTCCCACCATGTGCCCGAGAGCGTTGTCCAAACACTTCTTGAACTCTGGCAGGCTGGTGCTGTGATCACTTCTCTGAGAACAGCCGTTCCTGCATTACCATTCCCTTGTTGTGTTTCATGCTGTCATTGCTCCCACTGGGAAACTGTTGTGTGTGTTCAGAGTGTGGAACTGTGGATCTCTCTCATTTTTCCTTTTATACCAATACCATGCAGCTTTCCCTGCGGCCGAAGCCTATTTATTCTTTTTCATCTTTCTTCCTAGCACAGCTGAAGTGGATGGCTGTGACAGCAGGCTGTGTTCACACTGGAGCAGCTGTTCCATATCTTTTGAAACATGGATAGAGTCAGTCTTAGGCTATTGTCCAGTTAGGCTGTGCATGACATCCTCTAGGACTTCCCTGAACAGCAGTTCCATTAGTTTTGCTTTATTAAGTATTCTGTTTATCCTTAGAAGACAACCAAGTTTTTATTAAAAAAAGAAATACTGTGTTTGGGAAGATTTTTCAACCTATTTATTGAAACTCTTTATTACAGTGTTTTGTTTTGGGTTGTTTTTCTTAAAGTATTTACAGTACATGCATGAGTCACATGCACCAAGCTGGCAGGCTAATCACTAGTCAGTTAGCAGGGATTTATCATAGCTATCCTTAAAAGAATGGGATGTGCTTAAAGAAATGGTAACCAACTTAAAATTGTGGTTAATAACATGCAAAGTGTAATTGCTTGTTGATGACAATTCAAGGAAATTGGGGTTAGATAAGGAAGGAGATAGATGTCATGTCTTTTGTTCAGTTTCCTCACCATGGGTGGAACCATCCTTGGCTGAAATTTCTGTTGTTAATTCCCCAGCTGCCTAGTAGAGCCTTGCAGAAGTAAGGGTGCTGTTGCATGCTTTCTTTGTGTGATGTAATTTCAGGCTGCAAATGGAATAATTACTTCTGCTCTTTAACTTGCCCTTTCACTCAAATATGTTCCTGCTGCCTCCACTGGGTTGGGGTTGAGTGCTTTTGCAGTTGCAGAATTGAATTGGATCAGCTTGCCCCAGGATAAAATACCTAGTTTTCAGTGAGGACAGCAGCTCTAGCGGTTATTTCCTGATCAGGAAAAATAGGAAAAGGGAAGGAAAAATACTAGGGAAGAAACAGGGCAGGAGGAAGAGAAAATGATTATTCCTTTCTCTGATGTCCCTGGGGGCTGGGTAAAATTTAATGGGAAACTGCACTTAAGCTCCACTGAACAGTGTTACTCTGGTATGTTTAATCTTCCTCTGATAATAGTTAATACGAAATCTCTATCTCCTATCTTCTAAAAATGCACTCAGGAGTAAAGAAGAGATATTTTAATAGTTCTTTGGATATTTATGCTTTGCATTGCACAGAAACCATGAAAATAAAATAAAAAATTGGCAAATTGAAACATAATCTCTGTGAATAACTAAAAAAATCACCATTTTCTTATCTTTGTTTAGATTGCAGATTCTAAGGATGAGTTATTGATGTTCAGTAACTCTAAGAACATTCCTGTATTTTCAGCAAGTGGTACTAACCCAAATAAAACAACAGCACAAAAGGTAGGTGAAATGAGTTTTATGTTACGGTAGGAAAGGTGTCTTGAGTTTCTCCAAAATCTGAATTTCTGAGTGGATCCTAAGAACTAGTGCTAGTTAATAATAATAAACTAGTGTTTATTACAAGAAAAAACTTGACATAATTCCTAGGAAAGTTGCTAGACTACCATACCAAGTTTCTTTCATGTGTCTTAATAGAAGCTAAAGATTTATTAAAACAATGGATGTATTTGCATTTAGTTTTGGCTTTTACATGAAGCCATATCCCTAGGCCAAGTATTTTTGACATTACATTGACATTATAAGTTATTTCCATCAGACATGAAGAGAAATAAAAACTGGGTTTGTTGTTTCCCCTCAATTAATATCATTCAGTAAGTTCGCAAAAGCACCACTTTTAAAATTCTTGATGTAAAATTGCTGGTTGCTCTAATGTCAAAGCTCTCAGGGGCAGAAATACTGAAAACACATGGTACTACCAAAGTTTGTGAATAACAGCATTTTTTTAAAAGGTTATCAGTTCCTATTTTTGACCTAACTATTTGTTGAAATATACAGTCATCTTGCTATGTTATTTATGTAAACAAACTTCAGTAACTTCAGAGTAGTTTCAGAGTGGGAAGGTAAGATGAATAATGCTGGTAGATATAGTAAGTCCACTGTCATCTTCTTTTGAGAAATTTATATTATTGTTTGTGGGTGCTACCATCCCTATTAAATGCAAAGATGAGATTATGTCCTGCTTAGTTTTCATTCTTTGGAAAATTATATTTTCTCTGTTGTTACATTTTGTTCCCTTTTCTTTTTTGGTCCTTGTGTTTTTGAACATCAAGAGAGCTTCTGAGCTCAATTAATCTTAGCCAGGGCATAATCTGTGGTCTGTGTTCCCTTACCAGGCCTTCTGTGTTCCCTTGATATGGGTCTTTTGGAGGCCAATCCCGATGTTTTATCTGACTGCAATAAATTGTTTTCTAGAGACACCATTTTCTGCAGATACAATGAAATAGTCCTGAAACTGGATTAACTTGCACACCTTAGCATTAAAAGAGCTGACATTCACAGATCACCAGATATTCTGAATTGGAAGGGACCCACCCACAAGGGTCTTCAAGTCCAACTTTGAAGTGAATGGCCCATACGAGGACTGAACCCACAACCTTGGTGTTATCAGCACCATGCTCTGGCCAGTTGAGCCAATCTCGGCCAGATGAGTTACCAGCCTTGCAATCATATTTCTTCATATCCAAATATTCAGAATGTTAGAATACTTTCTGTAATTTTACTTAAAATCCATAGAACAGTCTCCGCTAAAAGAAATAATTTTAACCTTGCAGATCCACAAGTAGGTGTACTCCTTTCAAATAGCTCTCTAAACGCATTTTCAGGCATCCCAAATCAGAGCTTCACATAGTAGTGATGCCTGGATAATTGGCTAAGTCAGCTGACCTACCAGTTCCTACTGTACATTTTTCCTAGTGATTTTTTCTCTTTAAAAATTCCTACTAACAACACAAGGCATTATTATATTGACTTGCAAGCTTATTATATTGACTAGACAAGCTTAGGTACTTGGGAGGTTTTTGAAAAACTTGGTCAAAAGATTACATACAGGATTAAAAAAAAATTATTTTGGGGGGGAAATGTTGTCCAAAATGAGGGAAACGTAACCCAACCTTCTGCTAGAGGGGAAAGAGGTCTAATAGAGTGACAAGTTTTATTGCTAGATTTAGTCATTATTAAAACAAATATATCAAAAATTTAGAAGAGCACACTCCTTTGGAAGCAGAAGTCAAACTTTTAGAGTCAATTGTAACAATGATGAACTTACGAATCAGCAAGAACTGGTGAAATGAAGGGTTTGAGATCAGAAAAGCATCCTTTTTCTGAAAGTGAAGAGAGTCCTCTAGGTAACAAAAGCAATACTGCATGAGCAGAGGAGATCTTATCAATGGTAATGAGACAAATTACTTAAAAGGGTAGCATACCCATAATTAACTATTCTTTCAATTGGCTGTAAGAAAAAATGCTTGCAAGTATGTGAAGGAGAAAGGCAAAGCAAAACCTTTGATCCAGGATGCAAACAAATTGATGGAATTAAGGGACTAATAAGGATCCATGATGAACAGTGTTTTCATGTTCCTACTGTTTATGTGAAAAGCAGTAGCTGATGGTGAAAATGAACTTTTTAATATTGCTGCCCAGAGGGGGGATCTGGATTCAGCTGATGGTAACAGACAAGATCCAATTTCTCCATTCTCTCATAAAAGATCTGTGTTAGTCAGGGCCTAACTAACCTCTTTCTTCTTGACTATAGATGAACAAAATTGACAGTGTACCTGATTTTGGCACTTCAGATATCTAGGTTTGGCAAGGGTGAATATGTCCAGTTTTAAAGAATGTAGCCTCTTAGCATAAGTACTTTGAGACACTGTCTTGGTTTATGACAATTCAAAGGAGAAGCCTCTCTGTCTAGCTATCTCCCTTAGGGTTCCAAATAAGGAATGAATACAAGTGGATTAAGTGAACAAATAACCTTTTACTAACAAGCAGAACAGTAACAGTCAGAAACAACAGCAAATAACCACCAGATGCAAAACTGCTCAATCCTGTGGACTCCCCAAAACGAAAAGAGAGACCCAGAACAGAAATTGCTGGGCACACCCCCCAAGATGGTGTCCTGGATTTTCACGTGGGTTGAAAGACAAAGGGAAAAATGATGCCAGACTTTTCCCCGCTGCCCCTGCTCCGTTCTCTTAATCTCTCACTTGGCTTGTCTCCTGATGGCTGGAGCTCTGACTGGAGTTCTTTGGATCCAGGCAGCTGGAAACCCAGAGAAAATTTGTCTCCTTAGAGGCAGGGGCAGGCCAGATGGGGCAGCTGGACTGGATCCTCTTGGCTAGATGTGGCTAACGGTGGCTTGAACCAGGGCAGGCTTCGCTGCCCTTTTCTGCCGGCACGGAGCCTCCAATTCCTGAATCGCGGGGAGTGGGACAGAGACTGCACACGCAGCTTCCAAAGCAAATTCACACACACACACACACACACACACACAAAGATTCCCGGCTGTGGAACCTTCAAGGTACACTAATGACTTTTGGTCACAGATGGTTATGGGATATACCACCATTATGAATCAGCCCCAGACAATCTAATTTTAAGAAAACAATTTGTATGATTATGGATTAAAATGTAACTAACATTTCAAGTTCCATTCTTGAAGTATTATTTTTCTCATGAGTATTTTGTTCTTATTTATGGCCTTGATGGTACAAAAAAATTGAATATTTTTATTCAAGCCATGAACCTGATTTTTTGCTTGTAACTATAAATTTCCATTTTTCCCTTTTAACTGTGGCTGCAGTTGTCGTTTTTCCACAGCAATAAAAGAAAGAGCATATACTTTTTTTTTTGGAAGTCCTGAAGTTGAGACATCTGAGACTCAAGTTTAAGTTTTTTTCTATGGCAATGCAAAAGCCTCATTGCCTTATTTTGGTATTTTAAGATGATGATGATGTTTCCTTTCAGTCAAAGAAGCAAAAATGACCCATGGTTTGGTCACCAAATAGTAAGAAATTCTCATACTAAACTGCAAAAGATTGTAAATAACAAGAGTTCCATGGAGCTGGTTGGGTTGGTTGGTTGGTTGGTTGTTTTTCATGTCAAACAGTGATACTTATTTATACACAAAATGCTTTGTTTTCCTTTCTAGGATGGAATGCGTCCTCTCAGCAGCAGTCGAACTGTGGAAAGCAGCAACAGTAAATCAAAGACAGAGTTGGGTGTTTCAAGAGTTAAATCTTTTCTTCCTGTTCCTAGAAGTAAAGTCACCCAGCCTTCTCAGAATACTAAAAAAAAGCAGCAGCAGTAATACAAGGCAAATAGAGGCAGATAATAACACAAAAAGAGAGATTTGGAATTTGCACAAAAATGAACAAAGAGAAAAATCCAATAAGTAAACCTGCCTATCTTACAATTTTCTGTGTTCATATAATCTCTATTGCAAAGAACAAGTACTTAAATATGTAAATATTTTTTAAAAACAAACTGTTACCCTGTAATATAAAGTTTGTACAGGACCACAGTTTTATTTCTATGTACATCAGCTGGAAATTATATTGATTTAAACTTCAGAAATGCGCATTTTGCCTCCTCCATAGATGGTTGGGCTTTTTCTTCTTTTATTATGAAAATTACTATTTAAATGATAATATTCAGGGGTACCTACCACAGGATTCTGTTTGTGTATATACTGTACATAAATATATTCTATTAAGTTCACATGTTAACCTGCATTCAGATGAGTTGCACAATATATACAACAATGGCTTAAAGCTGTTGTTCATGCATTTTAAAGACATGTTTTATCTTCACTTAATGAAAAATTAGTGAATGTGGCAATAACTGAAATGTTTGGAATTGCAGATCGATTACTTTCAGCTACAAGCCATATTAAATACTTTGATTTCATCATCATCTGCCTGCTGAATTGTGATTTTGTTTTTCTCAAGCTTCTCTTCATCTAAAATGTAATGAATTTCTTTTATAACTTTCATCTTTTAAAAAAGGAAAGAGATTGAGAAATTAAAATGCAACAAAAGTTATTTTTCTCAGACTCTTGCTCTTTGATAGAATTGAAGAAAATGTGATCATTTATTAACTTAGTTTTTCTTGTATACTGTAAAAATTTTATATGCTTCATTAGTGTTTTAAAAGCATCTGAGAAATAACAGTGTTTTACAGAAACAGATTTGACTGAAAAGGAATTTGAGCAAAAGCTTAACTACGGTATTATCCAACATAATGTAGTAGCAATGAGTTACTATGTAATTATCAATTTCTGTTGTGGATTTAAGATGTAATTGCTGTAAAATGATACTTGAGTTGCAGTTAAAATTAACTCGTTGTCATTTTTCTCTCCACTACTGAGGTAGATCATGTTCCCATGAGGGAGTTTCTATGCAGGGCGTATTTCCCCAACCTCTTTCTACAGTAGTTGCAGTTACATCCTTGTAAATTTTAGGAACATGGAAATGTGCGCTGTCGAGATAGCTCACCTGTTAGGCAGGGAAAAGCACAGATTTTTCTTGAGATCAGACTTAGCTGCCTTCTGCTGGTTAGTGGGAGATGGTTTGGAGAACTTGAACAATGACATGGTCATGCCTCTAATTTCCAAAGGAGCATTTTTCTCAAATTAAGCCCGGAGGAGGAAAGGATTAACTGTTTCCTAATGCTTTGCCTTTGTATGTAAAACAGTCATCCCAGACTCATGTCAATAAAATTTTTGTATGGCATATTGTCTTTCTGTCTCTTAGTTTGTGTGTGTGTTATCTCTATAGAGATGAAATATTAGAAGCTTATTCCTGAAATCATTTCCTGCACAATATATTTACAAAGTACCTTGTTTTTTGGCAATTGCTGTTTCACTAAGACTTCCGTTTGCTGTGTGATAGTAATGTGTAACCAAATACAGATCATTTCTCTAGAGACTGTTTTTTACTTTAATTTTTTTATTCATTTTTGTGCTGAAAAATGGATGCTGCTTTTGCTGGTGGTTCTTAGCAGAATGAGTCAGCTGCAAAGCACTGCAGGTCAGAGCAGTGAGTCTCAGCAAGTAGAATCCCTGATGTGCTGAAGCAGTGAGCAGCAGTCTGGTAGCTTGTGTGAGAATCTCAGGTATGGATTTCATAGCAATGAGGAACACAAGTGGAAGACTGTTTGTAGAGATCACACGAATTTCAACATCAGAATTTATAGTAACTTTTTTTTCCTAAGAGCTATAAGAAAAGAAAAATCCTGACATGCTTCTAAGCTAGGTTTGTTCTGCATTTAAAATACACATTGGAAATGTCAGCTCTCATTTAGATCAAGAGTTAGCAGTGTGCTTCTCTGTGGGAAGATACTGGGCAGAGTGTCCTAAAGCATGTTTTGAGACATATTTTAAAACTGTATATTGTCTGTGAGAATGAAAACTAATCAGTACTGTACTATGTGTGAAAATCTGCGGAGGACAGAGTAACTTTGATCATGGTGTGAAAGTTAGATCTCTTGCTAAATTTAGCATTGCCTTTCAATGCCCTCATTATGCTTCCTTTTCAGCCTGCTGTCCTAAACTCTCCATCTGCATCTTTTACCTGTTTGACTTGTGTCTGCTGTCATTTTGTTTGTCTGTCTGTTAGTTCAACAGTCTGTGATCTCCATGCAGCTTTAATCACACAGTATCTTGCAGATCTTCTAATTAGTTCTTCTCTTCTGCAGTAAGTGCTAATCTCTCTTGTTAGGCCCTCAAACAGTCAACACCACATAACCATAACACAGTTTGCTTGTGAACATGCTGACTTCTCTGCTGGCTTATCACTTGATTTGTGATAGGTTGTGCTGAAGCAAGGCCAGGCTCTGTTCATGAGCTCAGGGTTTCACTGTGTCTTCAGCACTCCTCATGTGTGATTTGTCATACCAGCTGCTCTCACTTTGGGTTAGTAATGGCAAAAATCCTTTCTCTTTGCTTCCTGTGTCTCAAGCAGAGAGGATTGATGTATGCTGTGGTGGGCCATGCCTATCTGCGCTGCATCTGCTCCTGGCTATTACCCCATAGCCTTAAAAGAGGTAAGTGGAGAGAGAGAGCGACCCTGTCTCCTTGGAGGAGTATCTCAGAAAGTACAGGGAAGCTTCTAAGGTTGAATCCATCCACAGGCAGTGAAAGACTTTTAATTTAGCCTTCATCTGACTACACTAGATTCTTTATACACATCTCAATGTCTTCAGCCAGAGAAACATGAAAGATACTTCTCATCCACCAACTTTGGTAAGTACTAAACATTCCAGCTCTCTACTTCAAGCCAGTTCTGAAAATCTTTCAGCATCTCTCCTATGGTTCTTATTTCTTGACAAGAACATGGAATATGTTCCTTAAGCAAATGTCTGAATCCATCAGATAATATTTGCTTTTGGTTTTGGGTTACTGAGCATGAACTCCAAAACTAAAAGCATGAAGAAATCTACTCCAACAAAGGCAGCAGCATTCATCAGCAACAGCAAAACCAGCAGGCCTGAGGTGCAACTTCCTATAATACAGCTCAAGTGAGTTACAAAATACATCAAAACCCTCCAGCTTTCCAGTAAAACTGGAGAAACAAAACAGCCTCTGGTGGTCAAAATGCTTGCAGAAAGGAGGAAGGATTGCCTTCTTGGTTGTATCTGGCTAAAGTGATGTTTATGATGGTCAAACCATAGTTAAGAGACTTTAGAGTTACAAAGTGGGCTGTTCTTCAGAAACTTGAAGTCAAAGTGACTTTAAGGGGCACAAGGTATGGTTGTACTGGGCTGTAGCATCACTCAAACCTCTGGTTGCATTTTACAAGGGTTGTATTTTGAGGTTGAAATGAGCTCTGGGGAATTAACTTAGTATAAATATTGTTTATCCTATGAACAGGAAATTGGTTTTGGAGAATGTGGGGGTTTATAAAAGAAATGTATTACTGTATTGCATTGCATTGCCTAATTTGCAAGATGTTTTTAGGCAGCAACTAACGGTCCATTAATGAACAATTACACATCAGTCTAAAGTGGTGTGGGGTTTTTTCCAGATGTTAAATCATAGCCAAGTAATTGTAGAGCTAAAATACTAAACCTGTAATAGAAAAATGAGGAAAAAATAATGACCAGAACACTTTTTAGGTAAATAAAATGCAACAAATTACGTAGTTCTGAAATTACTTCTAGCAATTAACACTAATTCAGAATTAATATGGGGAAATGCTTTAAAAGGCCTTAAGTTATTAAGAAATAACTTAAGCCTGTTGCTTAAATAGGGTAGATAGAATTCAAGAAGTGTAGAGGCTATCAGGTGTTTAGCAGCTCTGGTGTAACAGGCTGAGGGATTTGAGCCTTATGGAACTGGAGGAGGTGGATTTTAAGAAAGACTTTAGAAATGGGTATTTAATGAATAAAGCACAGCTGGTAAGACACCATTTAAGCAGCTGTGAAAGCAAAGTTTGTTGGAATAGCGGGCTTGTTTGACGAGGTACTGAGGCAGTTCCCGCTAATGATGATTATCAAGCTGTGTAGTTATTTTGTATGTAAGATTTATGAAAATGGGTAAGTGTGCATAGTTCAAGTTTGTTTAGGTGATCCTTGCTTAGCCTTTGCTCTCCCAAGAGCTTCTCAGTGCTGTACTAGCAGTGTGGCCGCCCTTCTCCACTGTACTTAAGGACAGCTACAGAATCTCTTTCCAACTTTGTCTTTTTGGTTTCTTCCTAGCAAAATTAAATCTCCACATGAAGTATTAAAGTCAGCATACTCTTCTCTTTGGCTGTATGTTGTACACACCCACATTTCCATATAGGTGGTTTTAATGACAAAGTGCTCTGGTAGGAGTGGTTTCTATATCTGTTTTGTTTTATCAAATGCATGCAAAGCAAAGCACGTGAGAAGAAAAATTCCCTTAAATAATGCTCAGCCTGTGTTTATGAAGGTCATTGTTTGTTCTTCCACTGTTTATGGCCTCATTTTCTTCTTTTTTATTTTTTCCCTTTCCTCTTGTGCTCCATTTTCCATCACGAACAGCATGTGCAACTTCCCAGCTTAGTTTCAGGCAAACATCCGTGGGAGCTGTCACCCCCTGACAGCAAGTACAAGAACACTTATCCTAGAAGGTAACGTGCTCTTCTCAAGCTTTGTTGGGAAGGAGAGGCTGTGTCCTCCTCATGCAGGCTGGAACTAACTTACCTCCTGTTCCAGCCTGAACTCCAAAGGAGCTGAAGCAGTGGTTTGGAGCTGAAAGAAATAGCACACTCTTCTCTCAGTTGCCCTCAGAGGGCAGTATCTTGCCTGGGCTCTTTAGGACAGGCAGTGTGATGGTGGTAGCTGGGCACTGATGGCAGAAGCTGTGTCGGTGAGTGTTGTAGTCCAGGGTGGGGGCAATCAGTCAACTGATTTACTTTTTCCTTCGAAGTCCTCCTTCTGAGTGTTTGTATCAGCAGCTTCCACATGTCCCATCTACTACATGCTCCTGCTGTATCCACCTTTTCTTTCCTGAAATGTGTCCTTGTCTGCTGAGTCCAGCTTACCTACCACCTCCTAACTCCGGCAGTGACACAAAACATGAACAATTAGTTGCGCAAGCTCTGAAGCATGCGCTGGTTCTAATGGCACAGTGGTTCTTTTCTGCTGATCTTTCTGATCATCTTGTTTATTTAGATAATAAACTCCCCCACTTGGTGTGTCTGCTGTAACTCTGAGTAACATCCTGACAAAGAGCAATCCTTGGCACGCCTCCTCGGACTTGGCGACACTGCAGCAGCCCGGGCCTCCCGGCCAGGCTTAGCCATATCCTCTGTAAAGATCTGTACAAATGGAGAGCTGACTACGTGAGAAAAGGGACAAATAGTGTGAGGTGAACAGTTTGAGGGGATAAGGGGAGTGGAGATGGGATTCAAAAGTGAATCAAAGCTACCCCAAAACACAGTTGGTTTTCCATTGTTATAAAGCCAGCAGAGCTTAGTGGCAAAGAAACAGGGACATGGCAAAATTGAGACCCAAGGGTATCCAGAATGCTCTGTGAGCAAGAGGCATTGCTTTGTGGAGAAGATCAGGCAGCATATAAGGAGGTGTCCTCGCAGAAAGAAAGGAAAGAGATCCAGGTAAGTGCTAGAAGATAAAACAAGCATAAAAGTACAGTATGAGGGACAGGGCAGGAAAAAAACCACCAACAAATCTTTGCAGAGGGAATGTGTAATGAAGGCCAGAAAGTATGCAATGGGGAACAGAGCTAGAAGGAAACAAGAGTGATGTAGGGTGAGCAGCTCCAGAGCGAGCTCCAGTGCCCGCGGGCTCAGCCGGACCCAGGGGCACCTTGAGCAGCACCAGCGCCCAGCCGGAGGCAGCCCAGGACAGCGGCGCAGCTCCAGCTCTTGCTCCAGGACGCCTGAAAGAGTTTAGTCCAAGCCTTGCCTGTGCTGCCCTTCGCAGCTGTAGGGCACGGGCGGTGAGAGGGACCCAGGGCTTAGCACAACCCGCGCCGCAGCGTTTGAGCCCCGCAGCACCACCTAGTGCCGCCCGGCCGGCCCGAGCCAGCCCCGAGAGCCCGTTTTACCCACAGCGTTTGTAAAGAACAGAAAGCAGTTATTAAAAATTATGCCCGTGTTTTTGACAGGCAGCAATGGCTGAAGTGGAAGTAGCAGAATCGGTCCACAGTGACTTCCGCTGGGGGGAATGTTATAATGCGTCATACAGGCAGTTTCTCTTTTTAAAAATTTATTTAAAGAAAAAAATAATCTAAAACACCTGTATCACTAGAATACTTTGGTGTACAAAGACAGCATTGGACAGTACCTGGCCAAACTCTGGGGCTGCCCTCGTTTTCAACAGCTCTAGCATAATGAGACATCAAAGACTAGTAGCAAAATCTCCCTGCAACATTCCAAATATAAAACTTTTTGTACAAATATATTTTTCTTCATAGTACGTAATCACTCTTAAAATACATAATTTCCTTAGCAAAAGTTTGCAACAATATTAAAATAAATAAAATATCCTAGAGAACATTCAATTCCATAATAAAACTGCAAACCAGAAGAGTATAAAAATTAATTTCATTATTAAAGTCTACTTCTGAGAGGTTGGGTTTTTTTGTTGGGTTGTTTTTCTGGGTTTTTTTGGTTTTGTTGTTGTTGTTGTTGTTGTTGTTAGGCCAAAGTAAAAAGCATGTAAAGATGCCAGACCTGTGCAGACTATTACAGGTCCACTGCCAGGAGTCCTACCTTTTGCTAGATACTGATGTCAGCCTGCACTCATCCCACTGTGAGTGTGTGCAGGGTCAGGTTGACAGTTGCCTAGGTTTTAAGAGGAAATATCAATTCTCCCTTAACTGTGGAGATATGACGGATGTTGATTGGCTTCCAAGTCAATATCCTCTCTTCCTTCATTTTCACCTACACACGTGGCATTTGGCCTTTCCTGCTAAGCTGAAATTACTGTTGCTGCATGGAAAACAAAGAGGAGGAAGTTTTCTGTGCGTTTTGCTGATATTGTCCCTTAATTCATTTGCAGGAAGTATATCCAAAGAAGGTTTTTACATACGGATTTTTCTATTTTCCATCCAGGTTTGATTATTTTTTTCACATTTTTCCTGCTGTCTAGTTCTCTCACCCCAGCAAGAACATTTCTAAAAGTTTTCTGAAACAATTATGTGAGGCTAGACAGGTTACTTCTGCTTACTATTGTGTTTGCATCCAATCAGAGCAGCTTTTCAAAGGAAATCTGGTTTCACCACTATAAGTGGCAAAACCTCAAAGAATGTACTATCTTACACATGATTAATCACAGAAGGGAAGAAATTCCCACATGCTCATGTGGTCGCTGCAGTGAACACCTCCTGCAAGGCTGAATTTGTCCATGGCTGAGGTTCAGAAGTGCTGGTCCTGTCATCATGGGGCACTGCTGACCATTCACTCCACAAAGAGGGTCTCCACACAGCATCTCACAGCCTTGTCTCCTGCACTTCTTCCTCCGTCTCCTCCTGCAAGGCAGTGATTTGGGGTCGGGGTTTGCGTTTGCTGGAGTTTCTGTGGTGTGCTGGGAGTAGTTTAAGGCGCTCGGCGTGACTGATGGCCTGTCTGAAGGAGCTCTTCTCGTTCAGCAGCTTCTGGATGGATTCGTACTGCCGCAATTTATTGTCCTCGATTACCTGGAGAAACATCACACCTTTAGATGAGCAGTGGAGGTGCTGACAGAATTCAGCTAATGCAACTAATGGAGCAGGGAAGAGACATGAAGACATGGCAAACATCTTCTAATAGAAAAAGCCCAATTTACAATTTCTAATTTCTAGTTTGCAATTTCTAATTACGACTACAAAAACATACATTAAAATTCGAATATGTGGAAAAGGTGCCTGTTGCCCAAATTACAAAACACCACTGGACTGGCTGGTTTCTCCTTGTGACTTGGTTTTACCTCTGAGTCCCTTTGCTGAAGACTCCCAGTACCGTGGCATTTCCCTGGCACTGCTGAACTGCCCAGTTAAGAAAGCGTTAACTGTTCTATCGCAAGCAGAGGGAGAAGGCTGCCAGTAAGGCGCCAGGCTTTCTTTGCTTTCTTCAAACAAGGAAGCACTGCTCACCTCTGTTTGAAGGAGACAACAGGTTTGCCCTGTAAGGCTCTGCCAGTCTCCCCTGTCAGGCAAGAGACAAATTAAAATCAGGCTCCTTCGCTGGCACTGCAGTGACAGCACATTTTGGGTAAGAGCACAGGTCTGACAGGAGAGAACTTTTTGAATCTCTGTTGCTAAAATGTGCTCTGGAGGGTGGGAAGCCTTTTCAGGGCAGAGGCTGCCTGCCTGCTAGGGCTCTGCTGCCACAGTGGCTGGGAGCAAGGCTGAGTCCAGCACAAACAGAGGAGCAGCACATCCAAAAGGTTGCACAACCTGCCTACTGACTAGCCTGCTTTAACTTCAGGTAGCATTCCTCCTGCCATACTAATGCACCCAATCAAATAGACATGGAAAACCAGAGTGTTTCACTCTGCTAATAAAATTTAGATGCCATCTTATAGAAGAGTGAAGAAAATACAGAGGGAAGAACCTCGTTTTTAAGAACAATTTACATAACTTGTCTTTTCTTTACTAACCATTTCTATACAACAAAGGAAATATCCCAGGACTGCAGTAATTTGTCCCTGTGATTAAACATGAAGGGAATATTTACATGGCTAGTTGAAAGAAATCAGCAATTCTGATCATCACATATTAGGAAACCCCTCTTCCCCAGGCAGCCTCCTGTTGCTCAAGTGCAGCCGATTCTGCATTTGCAATTGTAAAGCTCTGTGAGATGATGAGATTTTTCTGGATCTCCTGAGCCAATCAAAAATATAAGGCACCTGGATCAGCAGCTGGATAACCTACACAACTTTCCTTCTGGTTGAAACTTCCTTTCTTGCTTCTCCAGAGCAAGACCCAGCCCATCTGAACACAGATGTCTGTGACAGCTCAGGTGAAAGAGCAAACAGGAGCCTGTTGCTGTTCTGCCAGTGGGTAGGTTGCTCAACTTCCCTGAATGATCACCATCAATCCAGAAAACATCATCATTTCCACTTGGTCTGTTCTGCACGTTCATCAAATGCAGGGAGACAACAGTAAACGAGCCTATGAGAAACGCTCACCAAGAATCTCTGGCACTCCAGCATCGCCTCCAGCCTGTGCTCGGAGAGTATCACCGTGCAGTTGGCAAACGCATGCTTCAGGGTCTTCCTGATCACTTGGGAAGTTCTGAAGGGCAAACAAACATTGGCATTCAGACTGCAATGTGCATGCTCATAACTACACAGTGTGTAACAGCCTGGCTGTGTGTCGCAGAGCTCACGCTCAGGGACACAGCTCTGAGGTGCCTCAGCTGCACCTCTGCTGCGAAAATACCTATCAGCCATAGAGCTAAGGTTGTAACCAGGCTTCCCTGGTCCTCCATGCAGAACTACCAACATACATTACTGAAATCAGGTTTAGTAACAGGCCAGGGAAGTTACAAAAGGTCTCTTTAGATGGTGCTGCCTCACAGGTTTTCTTACTTCATATTAGAAAACAGAACAAATGAATAAAACATACACAGGATCCAGGTGAGCACTTGGTTCATCGAGCAGCAAGATCTTAGCTTTGCTGAGAACTGACCGGGCGAGGCACATCAGCTGTTTGTGGCCATGACTGAGGACACAGCCTCCATCCACAAGAACAAAATCAAGCTTGCCTGGAAATTGCTCTATTACAGACTTCAGCCCAACCTGCCAGAGAAAAAAAGGACATGAAAAACTGGCAAGATATAATTACTGCTGACTGCAGCAGTCATTTACATCATTGTAAATGCTAAGGAAAGTGATTTTTGAAAGGAAAACAGGCTTCTTTGGTTGCTAGGAGTTTAAAAAGCAATGACGAAAATTTATATGTGACATTATAGCAACAGAGAAAATAACCCTGCTCACCATGGCCACTGTCTCTATAGCTCTGACAGTGTTTCCATGTGGTCCTTTCGCTGCCCCAAAGGCCTTGTGCACTTTGGTTAAACTAATGGCACGAGGGGCTTCCTTCCGGCACTGGTGACAAAGAGTTTAGAGGGGTGCCCATGCCATGTGAAGCTGCTGACTTTGGACCAGAAACCAGAGTCCAGCCCAGGAGATATTTTCTGACTGTTTCTTCCAGTGCTCCTGTTTACTCTCATTGGGAGATTTACACCCCAAAGCAAAGCTTTCCATCTTGCACAGATCCAAACCAACTGTGCTCCTTGGCCTTATCAGCAGAGTTCAGAGAGACATTTTCACAAAATATGAGAACTAGGAAATATATGTGAGTTGCATGGCTCTATAAAACACTATAAAAATGTACTGAAATCCCAGAAATTTATGAAGGCCACCTCCCTTGGATTTTTTAAATATTATTGATCTGCAACTAATTTGCATTCACGGAAAACAAAAAATTTGAATTCCTACTTTGTGTTTTCACTTTACATGGAAACCATATTAAACTGTGGTGTATGGATATATCTGTTGTGTTTCTGAAGAGCTCGTGCTTTAATTTGTAAGCAAATAAAGGTCAGTGTTTTGTTCCTCGCTTCTCTTTTGAACACACATTGTGTCCTTCATGAAATTTTGCATTTAATGGCCGGAAAATGTGCTTTCTTCTTACAACTGCACAAGGTGTCTCCATGTACCTGTAGGGCTCAGACAGCTGACTGCAGGAGTAAGACTTAGGCTCACAAGTTGACATAAGTCTGACAGATCCAGGTGCTGAAATATGTGGGCAATAAAAAATGAAACATCAGATAAGGCCTTGTCCTCTGCAGTTGATTGCAAGGAGCATAAAAAGCTGATGCTGAACTCAGGAGGATCCTCTAAATCCTCAGCAGTCAACATGGATCTGGAATAAGCTGACAGACAATGTCTGTGCCGTGCTCCCAAAGTTACACTGACTCACTGCCACTGCCGAGCCAGACTTCAAGAGCATGAACTTGGTAAACAATCCAATCACTCCTAGTAAAAAGCATTACAGCACTTTCTTTTTTCTATTTGCTTTGCATTCTTGCCTGCACAATGAAAACCTCAGTATCACGTATGGATTTGCCAAACTCCTTAATGATAAACATTTCAAAGTAAAATTTTTTTCATGCCATTGTAAATGAGGTTTAGCTTTTCAAAATCCCAAGCTCAATTCAAACACACACTGGAAACAGTCCTCCAAAGCAGGAGAGCTTATCTTCTTCAAGAAAGGGGATATTGATCCACACTCAATTTTTTCCTGAGTCTCAGAGAAGCAGAGAAACAGCACTGAGCACACTGCACTAAGCACGCTATTGTCTCTGCTAGGACTGTCTGAAAAGCTGCTGTCAAACCATCTGAACAAAAATATCATGATATTTTTATTTGGCAGTAAATTACTCACAGAACACGTCTACTTTCCTCTTTTCCAAATGTAGGGAAGAAATTATAAAAACCCAAGAAACCAAGCAGAGACAGAGTTAACATCCTGGATAGGAAAGGAGGAAGCTTTCAGATTAAGTCCCACACCTGTAAGCATTTTTTGATACTTGAGACTTGCAACGAAAAAGGAAAATGGCACCAATTCATGGTTAGGTCTGTATTAATTAGGTCATCTGTGCCTTGGAAAAAGGTATCCACTTTCTAGGCTGCGGCCTTTTCCCTCCTGTAATGCTCCCCTGACTTTTCCTGGGAATTATGGACACTTCCGCAACCCATGAAGCACTGTCAGAGCCAAGAGGTGGCACCTGACAATTGCAGTGTGTGGGACTGATGCCATGATGATTTTTTGCCTTTTCTTTCATACCCCTGTTATACCTTTTTTACAACTTCTGTATTCTTAGTGCTTTTTGCCTACATTCTTGGACTTGTTTGTCAAGCTGAGAGACTAAACATTTTAGAAGCTTCATAGCTAGGGATCAGTGTGCCCCAGACCCCAAGGTCCTCTCCAGAACACATTCTGTAAACTAAGAACCATCCATGGGAAGGTTCCTTGGGGAGGGGGTCTCACTCGAGCCTCTCATTGGGGAATCTTTGATAGATATGCTAATTAGTAAAACCTATAATGTTATACCAGGTCTTTTTGGGGGGGGACATTTGGAAGGGTACATTTCGATGCATTTGACCTGGACGTAGTGTAGCTAAGGATCCTTAAAATAAATACCAAGGTAAAATCCCTTTTCCCCTTCTAACCGTGTATGCCTCTTGATTTTAAGACCAGGAAAAGGCATCAGAACCAGTGCAACATGGAAACAGAATCTGGCCCCTAAGCTTGGGAATTGGAAAAAAAAAATGTTGCTGAAACCTCAACAGAATATTAGAAGAAAACCTTCAGGTTCGAAAATCTAACATTCCATGACTCTTATTTTCCATGGCAGAGGAAGCTCCATGACACAAGTAGCACAAAAGCCTGAATGCCTTGCCAGAGAGTGCTCCCCTCAGCTGGCTTCACATTGGCCTGAGAATTGAAATAACTATTTATATAAAACGTAATTTATATGGTTTGTAGCACAGTATGACCTTTCCTCCGCACTTGTTTCCTAAGATTCTACATAAATGTAAAGTATGACAATCATTTGACCTACACTGCACCCTGCTGTAACCACATCACCAGAGGGAGACAAATAACACAGAACAGCTGTACCTCCTCTGCAACTTTCCATATTTCTTCATCATTCCACTGCCCATAAGGATCCAAATTCATCCGAAAAGTTCCAGAAAATATGAACACTTTCTGCAAGAAAAAAAGACATACAGACACAGGTAGATAGATAACATTGTATAAAACATTAGAAATTGTGAAGTATATAGAGAAAAGAATAAGCTTCTGCAATTACCAGATAGAGCTAACTGCAGGTTATTAATTTTTTTTAAAAATATTGTTCCAAAAAAGTGATTTTGAAAACCCTTATATATTAAGGTTTTGTCAATTATCTTAATAAAATCATAGCCAAAATTGTCTGAAAACCAGCAAACCCCAAATTTCAGCAGTTTTCAGAATAAAACATTTCCTGTATTGTCATTTTGAAACAAATCTTTTAAAACTACTTTTGATTCTTGACTACGTGAAACATATTAAAACATTAAAAGAAAAATCAAACTAAAGTGTGTGTTTCCACAGTTTTGTTTAGAGAGAAAAAACCCCTATTGCTTATTTGTTAAAATTCAGGGACATTGTCCTCAGTTATTTTTCATCAATGGATTTCTTTTTCTAATAAATTGTAGCCAAATACACATCTCAGCATCATTCTGTCCCTTGGCATTTCACCATGTCCCAGTCCTATCTCAAAAGATGTTCTTTCCCTCTCTCACTGTCGCATGACTGAACTGTGACAGAGCGCGACCTGGTTCATGACTGCAGCGGCAACAACCCACTCTGCTAGAGCTTTCCCTGCCGGACACCGAGGGCTGTGCTCGCTGCCTGCTCCCTCCTGCCTCGCCTGCCTTCCGCTTCAGGAGATGAGGAGGATGCACATTTCCGGGGACTGACAACACGCCCTTCTCGATCTGAAGCTTACTACTCCATTCTGCTTTCCCCATCAGTTCAGACAAGCAGATTTAGGCGATCATACCTTAGATATACACATTTTGTAGCTCAAGAAGCAGTGACTGACAGAATTAAATATTTGTTTAATCTCTTTTTACATGGGGTGGGTGTGTCAGATTCTGATGGAAATTAGATTCTTCAAGGGACACTGAGGCTGCACAACATCTCTTAAGGAACCGTTTTTTTCTATGCTGTAAGGTACACCTGCTGTTTGTAACAGGGAGAACTTGCTCTCAAAGAATTTAAGTGCCTTGTTGAGAAATATTACCATTTGCTTGCTCTTTCCTTGTACACACACAACAAATACCAAGAGGAAAAATTTGAGACAATTATTCTCTTCTGTCTTTCTAAACAAAGTATTTATTTAGAGAAAATGTGTTGAAATGCCAGTGATTCACAGCCACGTAAGTTCCTGGAGTCTTGGTAGTCAAACACTACCAAAAGTGAAGGACTAGCTGTACCAGCAGAAAATAACTGAGAGAATACACTTAGCAAGTGCTTTCCCAGCCCTTGGCCTGTCTACCACAGTTTCCATCCTATCCAACCTGGGAACTTGGCATTCTTTCACCAGATTTCAAAGTGATTTATACACACACGTACATTAATAATTTAATTATGATTAATTAAAAGTGTAAACATTGCAGAGGAAAATAAATTAAATTAATTAATTTGTTTAAGATATGTATGCCATTGCCAACTTATTTGGTGTAAAAGAGAAGGAAATAACTAATTCAAGAAACCAGAGGAGAAAAGCAGCTGCAATGTGGTGCTGTGCACTCAGTGGGATGGATTTAAGTGCAATGATACCTTCAACACACTGACTGAGCTGCAGAACCACACACAGCTAAAAATTAATAATTGAAGTACTTTTTGTAGAGACAATGGGGAAAGAGTAGACTCTTTCCCTTATAATTGTTATTGTTAATAACAGTGCAAACTTCAGTGAAGTACAGCACAGTCCTTTTCCCATGCCCTGCACTGGTTAGGTGGTGTGAGTGGGGTGACATATTTACAGCAGGATTAGGTTCTTCCAAGTAATGGGTGCGGTGGAAACAATAATGCTGTGGCAACAGTGTCAGACGTGGGTTTGTTCACAGTGTGAGCCCCATACATTTAACTAATGGAATAGGTGTTTTCATCTCTCAGTCGTAAAGAATAGTTAACTGAACAAACCAGTTAAAGAAGATAGGGCTGAATAACATTCCTGCTGAAGTGCACCAGGCAGAGCAATAAAGGGTACAACTTTCTTTTGAAGCTGCTGCTATTTCTAATAACTGTGCTTTCAAGAAGCAGGTCACTAAAAGCAAGCTATTCCCAAAAGCAGGGTTGGTTTTTCATCCCCACAAAGTAAATATTTCATTGTCCTGAATTCTGGTACTTCTCTCTCCATTTCAACACCTCCTGCCCCCCAGCTCATTAGAAACCATATGGGGTTCACTTAAGTAAATACCATGTGAGTCACCTGGGCAGTTTAGAGTCTACTTGAAGAGAAGCAGAAACAAATCTCTCCACATTCTTAAAAACTAGAAGTCTAAAGTGAAACAAAAACACCCAAAAGTGAACATGAAGGACTTACATTTTTCATAAATATGGAAGAAGTAGAAATAAGGAGAGCATTGGATGGGTGAATGGATGGCTGGGTAGACTGGCAGCAAATCTGGAAATCAGCATTTCCTTCTCAGTCACTTGTTCAAACTCCCACAGGATGATAACGGGTGTGATTATACAACAAATAGTTTCTTAGACCTGATATCCACCCACAAGCAAAACATTTGGAAATGTAAATATGGTTGTGTTTATGTTCTGACCACCCCAAATATTGCAAATCAACCCTTCTGAAGGGCATTAATCCCCCTTAGTGGCTACAGCCTCCTGGTGTGTGTGGCAATAAGCTTCCTAAGCAATTTATGTGTTACGTGGAGAATCAAGACCCTGGAGTACCTAAGAAAATTCTTACAGAAGAGTTCAGGATCAGCTGAAAGAGGCTGTGAGTGAGAGTAGGAGTGAGAGTATCCCGGCTGTGAGTAGCTACTGCTGTAACCTGTGTGCGGGTCCTCAGCAAGACCCACGGACCCTTCTTCCCACATGCCTCGGGGCCAAAGAACAAATGTAACATCAGCTGGAACCAGGCAGCAGCCCCACACACAGAGACGTTCCGAGTAACAGCAGCATGACCTTCACGTAGCCTCCTCTGCTTTGTCTGTGTTATAGCAGCAATATCAACATGAAACAAAACCAAGTTACTATGTGAGTGCTTTAGTACTAGGTGCAAAGTTAGAGGACTTGTTTTCAGAAGTGTCTTTTAGAGACTTTACATTGACATTGAAATATTTACAGACAAAAATAAGAGCACAGAAACAATAAAAACCTGAAAAGTTTTTGGGACCAGTTCTGTAACATTCTCCCTTGAAGACGCCAAAACATCTGCCTCCCACAGAGCTTACCAGTAAATATGAGTGCTGTGCTCCTGGCAACACTGAACCCATAATGCAGAAAACAACCTATATACTGCCCGATATGAGCATGAGCATGTGGGGTTGTTAATTAATGTCCCCAGTTGCTCTGTGCACGGGTCTGATGCAGTGGAGCCTCCCCAGTATGGTGGTGCTGACTCATCCCAATGCCCTGCAGGCAGCCAGGCTCTGCAGGACCCTTCGTGGGAGCACCTTGGGAAGTGGCCCTGCTCGGCAGCTGCACCAGGCAGGAGTGTGCTGGCACACCACAAAGCAGCCATGACCTCCAAAAGTAAGCAGGTCTGAAGGGTATGAGAAATAGGGCTGGAGACAGACAGACAGACAGAGACAGACAGATAAAATGAACAGAATGTGATGGCTGCTGAAAAACTGGAACTACAAAGGTAAAAGTTGCAAAATTTCACTTCTTCAGTAAACAAAGGAGCAAAACAAATTTGATTTTTTTTTGTCAGCTGGCAGTCCTGCAAACTGTAGAAAACTTGTTCTCCATGTTAAGCTTGATTTTAACTCTATATGGAGTATTGTGAGATCCACTAGGATGCATGGAATAGCACTTAAAAACATCTGAAGCCATCCTCTTCCTTGCAGCTAACAGCACCTCATGAGTCTCAGGTTTCTCATCACTTATTTTAACTGGAAATCATCTGCAGGTCTCCTGTTCTCCATTCAAAGACAAATTTCTGAAGCCACGTTCTCAATCGGACTCCATTAAATACTGCAGGATGCAATCTGCACAAGGACTTGTGCAAGAAAGCCTTAGTGTGTTGAAAGCAAATGCATCTGGAAATCCTCACTCTGGAAATGTGGTGGGCAAACACCTGCAGAAGAATCATCAGAAAGGCCTGTCCAGGAAGAAGGGATAATGGGTGCAAAGGTACAGCCTAGTGTCAGTGGAGCAATTGTTTTGTAGAATGACAAACAGCCTGTAGCAGCAGTGTTAGGCAGGCTGTGCTTCAGCGGCACAGCCATGTGAGAAGCTACAGGAAGAAACTTTCTTGTGGGAGCTTCAGGAAATATATTTTATATGATTTAACCCTTTGCACCACTACAAGGCACTGACAGCCAGATTTGAGACACTGAAAGAAACAAGGGGTTTCTGCTTCTGCTCAGTGTGATCCCTGACCACCCTGCAGATCATTCCAGCACAGCCTGCACGGAGTGGACAGCAGTGTCTTAGGATGCTGTGTGTGCTATGTGGTTGTGCATTAGTGAGGTTCCCACAGAGGAAAAGCACTTCTTTTCTACTAAATTGGGAAATTTAGGGTTAAGGAAGAGAAGGAGAGTGTTGGAAAGTTTTCAGGAGGAAGCATGCCTCAGGTAGAGCTCCATTCTCCTTTTGTTGGCGAAGCCTCTCCTGGAGACAGTGAATATCCAGGTGTTGCCGTAGGAGAGCCTCCCAGGAAAGGAAAGGACAATTTTTTTTTCCATTCTGAAGCGGTAGGTGAATGGCAAAGAACAAAAGGCTCCCTTTGTTCTGCTGGGAAAGGCAGGGTGGCATATGCAATTTCTCTTTCCTGCTGGGAAAGTGCTGCTGAAAACTTCATTTTGTTCTGAATGTGGGAACTTTTGAGGCATAATGTGCAGTTCTTTGCCAAGGCTTTGGGACAAGTGCTGCGAGCTGAAGCATGCAAACAGGCTGGCAACTATCATGACCTCCCAGAGAATGGAGGGCTGGGATTATTTGGCATTGATCCATGTATCAGGGACTTGCAAACATGAACTAAATGTGTAAACTTAACAATGCACTAACAAGGCACCTCACTAGCAGAAGGGCAAGTTATACTGCTCATGTAAAAAAATGTCTCTTGCATTTTGCTGATGGCTGCATAGTGATGTTTTCTATACCATTAGTGACTATAGAGAGTACTCAGCCATGAGAACTATTCCTCATATTTTTCACAGGGACAATGAGACTACTTGTTACCAAGCATTCAGATTTCTTCTCAGTCCATGCAGTCCCAAGGACAGCTGGAGATGGAAAGCAGAAGCCCTGCTGGGCAACCACATCCCAAAGGGCAAAAGGCTGAGAGCAAAAGGATGCCTATTGGAGAGATAAGCAAGCCCCTTTCAATACAGAAATTTATACTTGGATGTACAGGAAAATTTTCCAGTGCAGACATAGCTTATACTGGTAAAAGCATCCTTCATCCTATACAGCCATGCTTGAGAGGACAGCTGTATAACATACCTGTCCTCCAAACTGAATACCAGCAGCTGCACAGCTGCCTTGATCTGAATGGGGGACATGTTTTCACACTTGCAAGCAACAATCACTCTGCAGAACTGAACCAGCTGTAATAAAGAAATAAAAGTTTAAAGGAATAGATAGATGTGAAAATGTTGAAGAGAGGATAGAAACGGTGACAAGAGGTCAGTTATCAAATGACAGCTTGCCAAGCAAGCCTCAGCTCAGCAGGCAGCGTGTGACCGGTAGGGCTCAGGTAAGGAATGAATCCAACCAGCAGGCTCAACACTGCTCTGTTCGGCTTGGTTTGTTGAGGGTGTAACGTGGCAGGGAAGAAAGGGTCTGTTCTGACAAGGTCGAAGTGCTAAAAAATTGCTGCCTCTAGGAAATTTCAGAGCATGAAATGCACAGAGAAAAGAGTTGTGCCTGCTTTGCATACCTACTCTAAATAAATGGCACTCGGGCTACTACAGAGTAACATGTTTGAAAGGGAAGCTATCACAATTCAAAACTGATCATCACATAGAAAAATTGAATTCTGAGTGTTTGCAAAATCAAGGCCATTTTTTTTCCAGCATGAACATTTCAGTGTCTTTTAACAGTGACCAAAGCTTCAAAACTGACAGCATTTTTATGTTAAACTACTGGCTGTACCAGAGTCTCTTCAACTATTTTTAAGGGCCTCATGTAGTCAGTACAACAGCTTTATACTACACATACACTCACCAGCTTTCTAAGACAGTAACCACCTTTCTGAGATGGGAAACTATCTGGGAACAAACCAAATCTTCACAGAAAACATATGGAAACAGCTTTACTGTGGGGACAGGATGGGGGAAATAGCACAATTAGGGTTTGGCAGCTAATGGTTAAAAGGGGATGCTTTGTCACCTTGGTCAGTCCACTCCTAGTGAGGAGGTCATCCAGGGTGACAGATCAAACCATATTTTTCACTCTCTGGGGCTAGTAGCCACTCAAGGATGGATAAAGGCAGGACAGACTGCATGGCCCCTCACAGCGTGGCAGGCTGGTCTGCAACCGGTCTCCCACTGCCCCCTGATACTACAAGTGACTCATTGGTAGGACTGCCATCAAGTGTTACTTGAACCAGTCTGCCACAGTCACAGATTTCCAAAGGAATGAACAGTTATGGAAGAGATTGTGTATGTTTTGAAACTGAAGAACTATCCAATGTATAACTGTCAAAGAAGAGATGGTCAATATGTGTTACTCACATATCAGTGTTGTTGGTAAGGACAGACAACAAAAGTACAAAAGCATTAAAATTATGAGGTTCATTCCATCAATTTTCATTCCTACCCTTACAGTGAGCAATCACCTTTTAGTTCTACTGTATGCAGACAATAACATTCAGTATGCAGACAATAACATTCATTTTTCAGACAGATAATCCACAGCTATAACTGATATAAGACACTGTTCAGTGGTGGGGACATTGGCAAGGGACTCAGAAGCCCTAGGTTTATGTGTTTGCCATCAGTCTGCCAGGGAAAACAGGTGATGTACAGTATCCACGTTAACCATAACATGTGATGTAGACCTTCAGAAAACAGTAGCTGAGAACACTGATTGTATTTTTTTCTTCAGGTGGCACTATCTTATCCTGTATCAAAATGCAAACTGTCTCAGAGAGGCAGGGAGAAGCAGGCTAGAAACACTTCTGTTCAAGCGTGCTGTACCTTCCCTTTTCTAGAAGAGTTCTTGTGGGAGTGGCAGAGAAACCCTAAAAATGCAAAGTTTGCTGTGAATCATTGCATCCTTCCACCCATCCATGCCACTCTCCTTTTCACCAAATCTGTGTTTTGTTTCTCAGCATACAAGAACAAACATCTTAAAAGCAACTATGTACATATGGATACAGAACCAATGAATATAAAGGCACAAAAATATACAATAATCTCATTACCTGAGGAATCACTCCAAATGCTTTTCTCCATTGTTGCACGCTGACCGTGTTCCAGGAGACTCCATCAATTTGGATATCCCCTTCCGTATTCAGCAGTCTTAAAAACGCAAAAAGTAAAGTGCTTTTTCCTGAACCTGTTCTTCCTAAAAGGCCCACCTGCAGTGGAAATCATACAATCAAACATTTAATACTCTTCACATACTAATCACAGACTAAGGCAAAAACCTTAGAGGTCACAGCAGTGAAGAACAGTCCAGATGGATCTCAATGGGATAGCAAATGCTATTGATTTGGAATGATAAAAGTCTACAGCAAGGTCTGAATCAAACACTGGGCAAACTCTTCTTTGTTTTTCTAGGATTAACTAGATGAAAAATCTGATAGCCTACCCCTAGCTGAAGGAAAGAAATTTGCTTATCTATTATTTTGCACCGATCAGCCCAGCTCTTTGTGCCTGTTCCCTTCACTTTGCTGTGAAGCCCCCGTCAGCAAAATCACATCCAGAAACCAAAAACTAAGTAGGGAGTGCATTTGGATCACCCTAGTAAGCTACTCCACTTTCATATAATTGAAAATAAAGGCCCTAACTCTCATTAGTGGGGTAGCTTGGGGCAGAGGCAGTGGTTACAGCACACATCATGCCATTGGACACCCCTAAGCACCTGTGCAAGTCCTCAACCTGCCCAGTTGGTGCTAATTTTCTTTATCTCTAAGATGTGAAGAAACATAATAATATATATTTTGGGTTTTTTTTTAAGTTGTGAAAGGCATTTAAAGAATAATACAATCAGGCAGAGTCAACATGGGTTCACAAAGGGAAAGGGCTGTTTAACTACTTCCATATCCTTCTGTGTAAAGTCAGCCACCTCGTGGATGAAGGGAAGGCAGTGGATGTAGTTTTCCTGGATTTTGGTAAAGCTTTTGATACTGTCCCTCACAGCATCCTTCTGGACAAGTTCTCCAGCTGTGGGATGAGCAGGTTCAGAGTGCATTGGGTGAAGACCTGGCTGAAGGCTTGTAGTGAATGGGGCTACATCTGGCTGCTGTTGGTCAATAGCAGTATTCCTCAGGGCTCTATCCTAGGGACAGTTCTCTTCCATACATTCATCAATGACCTGGATGCAGGAGTCAAATGCACCATTAGCAAAGCTACTGATGATAGCAAACTGGGAAATGCTGTTGACTCCCTTGAGGACACGAGGCCTTGCAGAGGGATCTAGATAGTTTGGTGCATTGGTCAATGATTAATTGGATGCAATTTAACAAGTCCAAATGTCAGATTCTGCACCTGGCATGGAGCAATACCAGGCACAAATATAAACTGGGAGGGGAGGCTGGAGAGCAGCCCTGCAGAGAGGGATCTGGGGGTGCTGGCTGACAGCAGGATAAACGTGAGTCAGCTCTGTGTGCCCAGGCAGCCAAGAGGGCAAACCCCATCCTGGGGTGATCAAACACAGCATCACCAGCTGGGCAAAAGAGGTGATTATCCCACTCTATTTAGCGTTGGAGCAGCCTCACTGGGAGTGCTGTGTGCAGTTCTGGGCTCTGCGGTTTAAGAAGGATGTGAAGGTGAGTGAATGCGTCCAGAGGAGGGCAACAAAGCTGGCGAAAGGGCTGAAAGGAACATCCTGTGAGAAGTGTTCAGGAACTTGAGCTTGTCTAGTTTGGAGAGGAGGCTGAGGTGCAACTGATCTGGGATCCAGTGGGAGGACATGTGGAAATGGTTCAAAGCTGAACCAGGGGAGGTTCAGACTGGACATTAGGAAGCATTTCTTTACTAAGATGGTGGTCAAACACGTGAACCGGCTTCCTAAAGAGGTGATTGATGCCCCAAGCCTGTCAGTCTTTAAAAGGCCCTTGATGATACTTTAACTTCTGGACAGTCATTAAGTGGTAAGGCAGTGGGACTAGATGATTATTCCATTCCATTCCATTCCATTCCATCCCTCAGCAGAGGACAGCTCGTCCATTTCCTGCTTGTTGTACTACCTATGAGATAGAGACAAATCCTCTCCAGTTTAAGGAGCACCTGAGTCCAGGGTTCATTATTGAACTTGAATCACAGCCCTCGAGAAAAAGATTTTTGTTTTTACTGCTCTACCCTCTCTCTGTACAGTACAAAAGTATCTTTTATTTTCCCTACTCCACTGCTTCAAGGGATTTTCCAGGAAGTAAATCCCCCAGCCTGCAGCAGCACCTGCATCTCCATGTTCCAGGAATCACAGGTGTCTCTCTTTCAAAGGCAGAGTGGTTTCAGCATGGTGGTACAGGAAGTCAGAGCTCTGGGTCCAAAATTTTGGTGCCCTCAAACTTAGTAGATGAAACAATCAGTTCATGTAAACCAAGACAAATCTACCAAACTTGGCAAAGATGGTGCTATCCAATTTAGGAGTGAAGATGTGCCTCATGTCAAGGCTAGGGAGCTATCACTGAACCTGTTTTCTCATTTACCTGGGTCAGTTAAAATCTCCTCTTCGTCTGTATGGCTTCAGCTCAGGAAATCACAAGCCTTTCTTCCTATTCCACCAAGGATGGGCCTTTAGCATGAACTTGAAGCAAAGTGTTAAACTTCTACCTAAATGCTGTCCTGAAACCAAAGCTCTTTCTTAAACACAACCTCAAACACGCATGAAGATTAATCAGAGGTTTGTCAATCCTCTAAAGAATAGAGCTGTTTACGGTCTGTAATATAATAATTCAGGGTGGCGTAGAGCCCTCATGGAATGGGTGAGACGGCACCTCCACCCTCCGGCCGCTGAAGCCAGCGGTGCATTACCCTTGGCACGGCAGCCAGTATTCTTTCGTGCCCTGCCCCGTTGGGTCACGCTGTCCCCAGCACCTGCACTCACCAGCAAGCTTCCCTCTCCACACCAGGAGAATTTCAGGCACAGGAACACAACTTGGAAAACTGTTGCATATGTATTTTATCCCAAGTAATTTCTGTTCTTCAGTTACTTTAGAAGATACTTTGTTTTGCAACAATTTAATTTAGAAAACCTTGTCGGACTCAAAATCCTCTTTAGTCACTGAATAGGTTTGTGACAATTCTATACTTAAGCTTAACAGAAGAAAAAACACAACAAAACAGTGTCTTACCCTCTGCCCTGAACTTATTGAAAAGGAAATGTTTTCTAGTACAGCAGCTCCTCCTTCACCGTATTTTGCTGTAAGGTCTTTCACAATCATTTGGCCCCCAGATGGCCAGTGCTTCTCTTCCTTCACATGCTTGTTTTCAATTACAAGGGCATCTGAAAACTGATTATTCTTCTGTGGCTTAGTGCTTTTTGTCTCTTCTGTTGGCATGTCAATGAGTTTAAATATTCGTCCGACAGACCGCATCTACAAATCAAAACAAACACTATTCTAATTATAATTCATACTGAACTATCAAAACAAATGAAATAAAATTGTTCCTAATTCCTAGCCATAACAGTGAGTCTATTTTCTGTGTAAGCTACTGTCACGAGTAACCCAAACCATCACTGAATTCCATACCTATCTGTACCCAAAAACTGTTAATGTCTCTTTAGGACCCGGTGTGGCTGGAACTGGAATTACGGGGCAGTTGGGAGGTGCTGGTCCCTTGAAAAGGTCAGGGCAGCCGAGCCGAGTCCCTCTTGCGCCTGGCAGCGTTTCTGAAGGCGGAGGCTCCACTTCCGGTGGGTTTCTGGGCTTCCAACAGTAGCGGCTCAGAAAAACTGCATTTTGCAATTAGAAACTGCTTTCGGAGTGAACTCTGCAAACTCTATTGCCAGTGAAGCTCGAGCAGGTCCTGGGGGGCCGGGTCACCCCACATCTGCACCAACAGAGCAGTTTCCTCTCGACACACGCACAGTTCAGAGCACACCAGCACCAGCACTGGCAGAGTCCGGCCGGCAGCAGGAGGAGGCGGCAGTGCTGCTGACACCCCCACGCACTGGCACTTCTCACCTGCCACTAGAACAGCTCTGTAAGCTCCCCCCTTCCCAGGAGGGTTTTTTTTATGCGTCATTTTCCCCTTTGTCTCCTGGACTGCGTGGTCACCTGGAGGGTGCCATCTTGGGGGAGAGAGTTGGTGCCATTTTCCCTTTGTCTCCGTACACACAGCCAGCAGCGGGGGCTGCCATCTTGGGAGGGGTGGTACCGTGGCATTTTGGTGTCTCTTTGCTCCTGTGCGGTTCATGAGATTTAACAGTTTTGTAGCTAGTGATTATTTACTGTTATTATTTACTGCCCATTGCTGTTTCACTTGTTAGTAAACTCTTATTTTTTCACTTAAATCTACTCATTTTTTCCTTATTGGTGGAAAGAGATTGGTTGAAACGAAGGGGAGGTAACTCATTTTAGAGTGTCCATCTCTTTAAATGGTCTTAAACCACAACAGCTATACTATGATATAATCTTCAAAGGTACACTGCTTCTTGTATAGAGCTCTAGATTCCACTGCACTTACACTACTGACATTGGCCCAACATATGATTCCTCTTGCTTCCTTTATAAATGGACATAATAGCTCTTTCTACCTTTAAATATCTATTTTGAAAAGTGATGACTTGTATTTATGAAAAGAAAGGATAATCATAAAAACAACATGGGTCACTTAAACTCTTTCCTTCAGGAAGGTATGGAGCTGACCAAAACCTGAAGTTCTCTGAACAATGACTGATCTCCAAAGATCAGCAGACTGCATGGAATTTGAAAAATGCAAAGCAGTAGCATTAAGTAAAGAGGAACAATCATCAGACAGTAACATTTGAGTATTTATGAGAAATTATAGTTTAAAAAAATTAGTAGTAAGTTCCATGATAATGAATTTTGTATCAGTAATTATATGTATTAGGTGAAATAATAAAGTCTTGTAGTTAATGAACTTCAGACAGAAGTTGCTAGTAGCAGTCTTGGTGAATTTTCAAAAGAATGTGGACTAGAAAGGATCCTCTTATCTTACTTGTATTAAATGGGTCAAGGATCAATAAATAAATATTCTCCTTCACTACAATTTCACTGCTCGGGTGGTCAGAAAACATATTTTTTACTTTATGGACAACTTTGCTGTTATAACTTTATTAATTTTAAATTCTGAAGAGCTCCTTTTACTATCTGCTTTCCCCATTCATCTATGGAGGGATACCTTAGATCTGGTCATCCTTTGTTCTCCAGGACTAAAGAAAATCCAGGTTTAAGCCTCTTTCCTAATATATGTTCTCCTTCTCCAAACAGCTCAGTTCAAATCAAGCTTTCCTGTCTGACCAGAATGTACACAGCATTTTGGGCAATGTTTCACAAGGACATTATACAAATGCCTTGGTACTTCCCTATCTATATTAGGAATAGCTGCATTAACACATCCTAGGATCATACACTATTATCTTCACAGTCTCATCTTACAGTCAATGTTTGACTGAGGGGTGGTCAGCCAAGCTTTTCTCCATTTCAGCCATTTCTAACCAAGATCCTCACTTAAAACTGAGGTTATTCTTAGCAGTCCCTAAATTCAAGCATTTGCACTTTTGTTACTGAAATCTATTTAATATCTGCCATTTGAGGTCACCTAATACATTTCAACTCCCAGGATCTTTATGCCAACACTGCCTTTCTGCCTTTGGCACATTTCTTCAACACACTTTTTTATTTTATTGAGAGCATTTAAAAAAGATTAAAATGAGCTCAGTCAGAAATCTAATCTTTGTTGAGTAGCCTCCCTACAGGTTAATACTTAGAGCTTAATGCCATTTCCTTTCTGACCAACTCATTAACTAGTTTACAGGTCTTGTAATAATCCTTATATCCTTCATTTATATAATTCCTGAAACAGAGCCACAGTCAATGCTTTCCTGAAGGCAAATGAGATCTGTTACATTACTTTTGTCCGGAAAATAAATCATCAGACACATTTATGAGGGTAGTGTGATGCAACCTTAGTGTCAGCAAACCTGACTCCAATCTACAAGCACCACATTTTCAATTAAGTCTTAAAAATAGTTTCTGAAGACTGCTGCTATCACACCAACAAACTGATGGTGGTATCAATGACTTCTCATTTCTCCTTCTCAACAAAAAATTGACAGTTGTTATTTTATCACATGCCACCACCACTGCCAGCTTGTTTTATATATTTGAAGTGGCCATTATCAGATTTCCAGCTTCTTGGCCAGTTCTTCCTGAACACTTGGAGGTGAGGTCTGCTCTACCTGGTATGGATGGCATTGTTCCAGTCTGGTTTCACATGTTTAAGTGAAATGTCCAACTGCAGAACCCAAACATCCCTAGCTGAAGACTCTGATCTTAGATGGATTGACTCACAGGTGGTCACAGGTGTGTGTCCCTCCACAAACTTTACAGGATATTTAGGGAGACCAGGTTCTAGCTGGTTTTGCATGTAATTCCCACCTCAGATATTATAAATCCCATTTCTACCTTCTGCTCCACTTTCAAGATCACAGATTAGACACTGCCTTTTTAGTGAAAAGTAAGATCAAGTATTTATCCAGATTATGAGCCTTACTCTGATTTTGTTAAGTTTCTCTTCTCTATCTACTTCTTGACCTCCAACACATAGCTTGTTTAGGTTAACATTAAAATCCATTCTGTAGAGGCTGTAATTTCTACCATACTGACAGAGAATGTTGTTCATGCTGGCAGTCCTGGAGTCTTCAAAATGTCCTATTTTTCTCCTGTTCAGGAAACAAGTTTCAGCTCCTTACTTGAAAAAGACGTGACTTCCGTTTACATTCAGGTACCTAAATTCCCCAGTCCAACTAATTAATTAATTAGATTCCTTGTTTTACAAAAACTTTTTCCTGTAAACAACATTTGATCTCTAATCTGTATTCTCAGAAATATGTCTCTATTTAGTGGTATCGTGGAAAACCCTCTGTAAATTTTTGTTTAACTGCTTTTATATTCCTTCTGTGAAGTGCTTCTACTTGACATGTTACGTAGGATTCCTTTTTGCTCTTCAATCCCGATTGAAACATTGTTAGGTAGATTTTCTATGTTGAAGCAAATACAAGGGACTTCTGGGATCATAGTTTACATCTCAGCATCTTGAAACCTAATTGTGACAGAAGTTTAAAAAAGCATGCTAACACACAAGCCTGTCAATTCTTATTTCCATCTCAACCACTGTGCAAGATGGAAAAGCATGGTCATCATCATGTTCACGTACATATGCCAGCTCATTTTGGTGATACAAACGGGAAGACCGTGGATCCGGCTGACAATTTTCTCCCTGACTGTCAATAGTAAATCCCACAATGAGCACCATGCAGTTATTTTAATAGGTGTTTGAGAGTACCTTTGTTTTCACAAAACTTAGCTTTATAGAAATATAGCCATTTTAGAAATGAAGGTCTTTCTTGGCTTCGTCAAGAACTGTGAATGCTCGTACAGGCAGAGATTCCCCATAACTGCCCAAGAGATCATAGCACTACACACTGTCTAATGTCTGCTATGAAGCCAGCTGGATGAAGAGCCTTTCTACACAAAAGAAAATTTAATCCCAATGTCCTAGCTCTCATGACAGACTTATCAGTTATGTATGCAGATATTTTAGACAGTTTAATAATTTTAAAATCAATTCTGAATTCCTTGTTCTATAGCTTGAATTATGATTTAAATCTGGGCAGAATGTAGCATGTCAGTAACATTTTACAAAAATATCCATTCTTCCTTTCACAGGTAGAAATATTCTGTCATTCATAATGACAGGTATAGGATAGGTGACAGCAAGCTTCTTATCCATTATTCCCATCAGTACTGTGCCAGCTATATTCATGTTCTTTAACTAGTACTTTTGAACAAAGGAGTATATTTACTATTTTCATCCCTAAGTCTATAGCATAGTACACTATTTTTAGCCTTGCCTGATTGTATTTTACAGAGATTTTAATAGCACTGCAAATTCTTTAATTTATTCTAATTAATATCACTTAAACTCTTCTTAACTTTGAAGGAGAATCCATAACATAATTATATAACACATATTTCCAGAAGGTGGAAGAAGTCATTCTTTTACAAGTAAGCTAATACAGTTAATTTAATCAGGCTCTGTGTTATCTTCTCCTAAAAAGAGAACAGTGGCTCTCTTCAGACCAGACACACACAGTATTCAATGGCTGTGGTGCAAGACATCACCTCCTCACAAACACGCTGCCTGGAAAGCGCAGTGTGCAGCTGGGAGATCCTGTGGGAGATTGGTCCAATGGTTCATGTGGTACAAAACCCTGTGCATTAAGTCACTGCCAAAACTGGCTCTGTAGGCAGAACATATGGTTGTACCATGGTTTTACATCATCTGCTGTTACATTTTGGGTGCACTTATAGGACTTATACTTTTCTTTGGAACTGAAAAAATGAACTACTTAGTTCATGTAAAACTTCTACTGACTTTTTTCTCATTTTCACACTGCTATGCAGGCAGGCAGAAAAGAAAATGGTCTAAAAAATTTCTCTTCATTCTGTTCCCTTCCAGAAGACCAACACCTCACTTTAAAGACTGCCATTCTGATGCAGATTTTACAGTCAAGTATTTACTCTACTTAAACTTTGGAAATTAACAGTGTTCTCAGGTTTCCTGCAAACAGTAGTAAAAAACCATATTAAGATCATGCCCTAGATTAAAAAATAAAAAGAAAACAATTGAACAGGTTAAAGGAGAAATAGTATGGGAATATAAAAGCATGAAAATCAGCTTTAAAAGCACCATTATTTTTCACAGTTGTATTTTTAAATTTGGTCCTTTTCTCTACCTTGCATTACTTCAACTCTTCAGCATCTCTGATGTACAAGGTTGGGCACTGTGAGGCTTAGCAAGTTTGGCTTTAATATCTCCTTGGCAGTTTCTTTTTATATCTCCTTATATAAGTAATCTTGGCAACAGTAAAATCATGGCATTTTCTCTTTCCCTGATAAAAGGAACTGTCCTTCACAGTTAAAGCACTGCTACTGCAGGATATACATCAGTGAAAGAGGAGGTTATAAAGCACTAAAAAAGTCCACTGGGACTAGCTAATGCTTATCTGTGAAAGCAGCACTTACCGAAAAAATTCTTTTCCATTTCCTTATAAAGGAAAAAAAAATTTCAAAATACTAGAAGACTGCCTAGAAGGATAAGAAAAAGACTGAAAACCAACTAAAGTGATATTAGCAGAAATTATCAAAGTGAAACAATAAATCTAGCCTAATTCTTGGCTTTAAATGAAACAGTCGATTGCTATCAGAGTGACCACATATGTTGGGGGGGGAGTGTGGGGGATTTTTGGGGGGGTGTTTGTTTGTTTGGTTGTTTGTTTTTAAATAAAGGCAGAGCAGACAAAGTATCAGGGCTGTAGAGAATGAAATGCCAAAACCAGTAAACCATTATGGGGTATTAAGAGACAATAGGGATTTTTAATTTAAAGCCAAATCTGTTCAACAAAAAATTGCTTCAAAGACAATATCTGTGTATGTAGAAATAAAACCTAACCTAGGAACTCAGATTTCTTCAATCTGTGTGCCAGTGTCATGGAAAGCTCAAGAAGGAGATTGTGTGGAATAAAATCAAATTTGCCACCTACCCATCTGTTTGGCCAGCAACTGTTTCAGGACATTTTTTCCTTTTTCATGTGATCTTGCTTCCCTGTTCCCCTGTCTTTCTGTTCTTTTGTTTGCATTTATTTCACTGATGTCCTGTACCTTGCATGTCTTGTAAAACAACTCAGTGGGAGCTTTATATTATGTACTAAGTTCAGCAGCTACTCCTTTGGACGTGGCTTTCAACCACTTGCAGAAAACTCCAGCTTATATGACAACCAAAGACTGCTACCTACAAATGGGCTATTCACTCAGGCATGCTTTTCTGCAGGCTTGTAAACACAGATATCACAGCTGCTCAAGGAAGGACAAGAGTGATGTCAACTAGAGCGGTGCGTGCGTATCTGTAACTGGAGACATGTGGAGATGTGTCGATTCTAGTCAATCTGGTCCTGTGGGGAGGGAGCTTCAAACTACCTCTTGACAGAAAAATAAATAAATAGACTACTAAGTCAGGCAAGCCCTTGCAAAACATCTTTAGCCAAGTAATTGTAAAATACTTTGAAGAGGGAAGTGCTAAATGCAGAGACTACAGAGTAGGAAATAAAACATCTGTACCACCCAGTGAAGCAGTTTTATTATCTTGACACCATTCAGCTATTTTTATCTGCTTGTGCACAGGAGCAGCTTTTGAATGTGAAGAAAACCATCCTGCCAGCAATATCTATTATTTTCTCATCTGGGATACCTAAAAATTCATGTCAAGAGGGTGGGCAGTTATCCACTGCTAAAATATATCCAGAGGATCCACCTATAAAATGATGGACCTTAGAAGGCTGTAAGTAACATAACATAACATAACATAACATAACATAACATAACATAACCAGTGTTCCAGTACAGTTCTTTGTCTTAATACAGAGCAAAGTACTCAGAAATGTCTAGAGCAACTTGAGACTTCCTTTTCAAGGGAAAGGGAGTTACTTTCTTATTGCTACTAATAGGTGACATTTTAACATGACTGTACTTTTAAAAAGGGGAAGTTCTTCTTTATTAAAACACTCTTGTGTCCAGCACCCTCGGAATCCTACAGTAAGGCTTCCTGTTGCTCTTGTGAAACACCTTCAGTTTGTATTAAGCTATGTAATATGCACACATGATTTGTATACAGATTGTTAGAGTGATCACATTCTGCCTTACAGGGGATGGCGTTTACAAATGAGAGCCGAGTGAATGAATATTGTTGTTGCTGTTGTGGTTTTTGGGGGGCTGACCTATGTGAGAGCAGCTTTTCAGAGAAGGAGTCTTGGTGGATGACAAATTGACTATGAGCTGGCAGTGTGCCTTTGTGGTCAGGAGGGCCAGTGGTAGCCTGGGGTGCATAGGGAAGAGTATGGCCACCAAGTGGTCCTGCCCCTCTACTCGGCCCTAGTGAGGCAACGTCTGGAGTGCTGTATTCAGTTCTGGGCTCCTCAGTACAAGAAACACAAAGAGCTGCTGGAGAGGGTCCAATTGAGGGCCACAAAGATCATTTGGGGTCTGGAGCATTTCTTTTATGAGGAGAGACTGCAGCAGCTGGGCCTGTTTAGTCTAGAGAGCACTGAGAAGGGATCACATTAACGCATATAAATATCTCAAAGGCAGGTGTCAGTCGGACGGTGGCTGGCTCTTTGCAGTGGTGCACAGTGACAGGACAAGGAGCAGTGACCATAAACTAAAACACAAGAAGTTTCACCTCAACATAAGGAAGAACTTCTTTACCTTGAGGATGACAGAGCACTGGACCAGGTTGCCCAGGGAGGTCGTGGAATCTCCCTCTCTGGAGATATTCAATCCCCAGCTGTGGGGAGTTCCTGCGTCACCTGCTCTAGGTGACCCTGCCTTGCCAGGAGGGTTGGACAAGAGGATCTCCACAGATCCCTCCCAACCCTAAAAATTCTGTATTTACCAACATCACATTTTACTTCATTATTAGTCACGTAACTACTGTTCAGCAGGTCTTGTAGTTACAGCAATGAAGCCTTTCACAAAGTGCTTGCCCTTCAAGACAGGCCGTTCTAACAAAGCAATGAAAGAGCTAGCATAAAACATTTGGTGGATAGGAAACACTGCTGAATGGCCATCAGCTTTCTCGACTATCAGCAGGCACATATGCAAACAAGAGGTTAGATGCTGTAAGTGGTTAATTCCCAGTTTTGAGGCTCTTAATGATTTTTCTCAGGATGAATCTAGTTGAATCATTTATTTGAAAAAAAATTAATTTTGGACTTGCAAATTGTCACCATCTGCCCCAATTATACATTTTTAATATGACAATTCATTTCAACTAATCAGGATTTAATGGACTCTAAGATCTGCTGTAATATTTTTGTTTTCCAATACTGAAATGGTTGGCTTGAGAAGCTAATTTAGGGTTCAGAGTGGGTAAGACTGGATGTGGGAGATTTTTTTCCCCAGTTTTTTTTTTTTGTTTATAAGAATATGGTATTTTGTTACATAAATTCTGTCTAAAATAAATCCTAGAATGAATGAAGTTGAAAGAGATAAGTAACTATTACATTTTAAAATAAAATCTAAAATTTTCATACATTTAACTTAACGTATGATGAAAACTGTAAGAACAAACATATTCTTTTATAAGTTTCCTGTCTGCTTCTCACACCTCAACAAATTGGCAATGAGAGGCTAACCTTGTGAAATACTCTGTTTTAAACCAAATCCTACCTATTAGAATTACATACAACTACAAAGTCTTATGTCAGAGGGCATTTTACATAAAACCAGAAAAAGATTCCTAGGGAAGTCAAGGACAGATTTTTAAATCACTATTGAGAATGGGTGAAAGGAACTCAAAAACATCCATCATGATCTGCTATGCAAAGCTGCTAAGCAGACCAAGGAAGCTATATTATATATATAAATACAGGAAATATAATCATAACAAAACAGCCCAAGCCTTTTTGAGGTCTTCCTATCACTGCTACATCTGCAATCTGAATCCTCAAATGCAAGTATTTGCTGTTGCCTATTCCAGACCAGGAAAACTTCATGGAAGAACTCAGTTTGTGCTGTCCCAAAGCCAGTATTTTGCTATCAAACATATGAGGGAAACTTTTCTGACACATCTGCGTGATATTCAGCTCTGAAGATAATTCACTGCACAACCATAATCAACAAAAAAAGGCAATTCCTCCAAAGAAAGCACAGCATGGTACATTTTATGCTTACCAAACTATCAACATCTATGCTTGAGTTTACTGCCCACTGCAAGGTTCCCATGATGTTCATAGCTAAAGTAAGAATAATTCCAGCTGTACCTGGTCCATCACCTGTGGAGAGAAAAACACATTCAATTACTATGCAAATAAAAAGCCATTAGAAATCAGAAAATTAGCATGTATATCTTAAAATGCATATTCATACTCTCTCCTCTTTTATTTCATGGAGAAAACATGGATTTGTTAATCATAAAAAGGACTAAGAGATAAATCACAGTTAAACACCTGGCTTTGGCACTGAATTCACTAGAAACCCTAATCTGCTTTGGCAGAAGAAAAAATTAAATCTTGGTACTTAAGCTGTAAACAGAATCACATCTCTGCAATCTTGATTTGACTTTCCTTTTTCCAACACATATGAATCTGTGAAATTACTCTTATGTAATTAAAACACCACACACAGCTAACAACTTTAAAATTCAAAATGGCTTACATTTTCATTTCTTGGACAAAAAGAGGACGTTCTCCTTAGTGTTGCACAAAGATGCAGATGTATATTCTTTAGCTTTAATTGTACGCTCTAACAAGCATGGGATTTTCCAGGGATTTTCCTTTATGACTTCATACAATACAACATAAGCATTTAATCTACCACACTGTCGATTTTCAACCTCACTACATGTTAAATGGAATTGAGAATTTAAGCCAAATGGCTTTCTATGATTTCTCCATCCTTTATATAGTTTTCTTCAACAAACCTCCTCCTGTTTTGCTTATAGACATCTTTTTATCTAAGTAATTATAAAAGTAAGCAATAAAAGCAAAGTATTCCTCATGAAAGGTGATAAATTAAGAAAAGGAATTTAGTGCTGCTCCAAGGGCCTGTTATTTATAACAGTAAAGGTTACAATGGTGACAAGATGACAAATTGTAATATTTTTTAAAGTGTTTCTAACTCCTTTTCTCAGGTAATACATCCAGGAAGACTAACACAAGAAAGGGTTTTCCTAAAAACCCCAAACTAAGGACACAAAGTGCGAAATGAGAAGGACAGCAGGGAACATTGTTTCCTATGAATGGTAGGGGAACTAGAAGTCTCCTTAGTAACAGAAGTACTGCAAGTGCCTATTTTCATACAGAAGTATTTGTGTGGCTGATTTTTTTTTTTTTTAAATGTAATGAAAGCTAGAGCTCCTTATACATAAATAGAGGATAGCATTTCATAAACTGTACAATATTTGATAAATTGCAAGCTCTTATACAACTCCTTTTCAACACTGAAGTAGAGCTGAAAGAAATTTGAATATCGTTAGATTTAAAAACCTCCTCCATAAAATCATCAAACTCTTGTTCATCAGTGACCATAGTACTGAAACTGCAAACAGATCCTGCACACAAAGTCCAGCATAAAACTTGGAGACATAGAATGATGCCCAAACATAACAAATGCATA
This sequence comes from Corvus kubaryi, assembly GCF_017639235.1. NCBI lineage: Eukaryota > Metazoa > Chordata > Aves > Passeriformes > Corvidae > Corvus > Corvus kubaryi. The sequence continues at coordinate 19,261,731 of NW_024580671.1, read as the reverse complement.
GTGAATAAAAAACTGTATTTGAAGTAATCTCTATCTGAGTTTTTCCACAGAAATGAACTATTAACATTCTGGGGACATCATACTCCTATTTTTTGCTTGTTTGAGGCTGGCTACACCTCATGGGCACCACTTCAAATACAAGTAAGATATTGCATGATTCTCATTCATATACTGTGTTTACTAGGAGTGGTGAGTCATTTTTCAGGGGATTTTGAATAGAATTTGCAAAACTTCACATAGAAAAATACATCAGTGGGTTGTGAATTAAAGAATGGATGACAATTTCTTCTGGTGTGGGCTTTAAAAGATTATTAAAACTTTTCATGTCTTAGCCATTTTCAAGTGAGAGGAACATTAACTTCTATTTATTAAAAACCTTTGAGCTATACAGGTGTGATCAACATCCAAGCTTCTCAGAACAGTAATGTGGTTTCAAACACGAGATAATTTTACAGCAATTACAATCAAGAAAATGAAAGTTTTGTCCCTTCTGTTATTATTTTCAGATTAATCCTTTTAATGAGTCCTCTACAATATCAGACTGCAGGTAATAATGGTGCTATTTCTATTTTAATTAAATTGTGTTTACTACTATGACATACTTAAATCAATGCATGCTAAATTTTGCAACCATTTATTTCTCTCAGAATTTCCCAAAGCTGAGCTGTTAAAAAGAAGCAGCAGACTTCCATTTCAGTTTTCGGGTAAAGTTACCATACCTGTAGTTATGATAGAGATAAATGCCACGGCAACAAAAAAGACAACAAAGATAATTTCTATCCTCATCTGGAACCAGCGCAGTGTTGACAGGTAGAGGAACCAGTTTGCCGTGTGTAGGTTCAGAGCTTTGTGAAATAAGGTCTCAAAATACGGCTGCCGCCCAAAAGCTCTCAGTGTCCACAGCCCTTTTAAGCTTGTAACAAGATGGGTGAAAATTGGACTCCGAGCTGCAAAGTGTTTAAATTAGGACAACATAAACATGCATAAGCAAATACCTCTGATATAATGCAAACACCCACCCCATGCTCTACTGTAACATCAGTGTGTAATTTACATACGTTGTCAAAGTACATGACTGGAGTAATCCTAACGAAGGATATACAACAAAAGTCTTTCCAAGAATGGGTTGAAATTACATTCAGTTTATTGACAGGAAGGATGACAATAATTCTTCATAGTTAGCACATAACTAATTGTCTCATATCTACTTGGGGAAGCTCTTGGCCTTCTGTAAGATGCCACAGAAAAGAAAGGCTGCTCCTCCCCAGACAAAATTAATTCCTGCAATTTTGATAACTCCATCATATGAAGCTTTTTTAGTACAGGCAGAGTACTTTAATGCTCCAGATTCAACTGCACTGACATGGTAATTTTAAGCAGATCTTGCATTACATAAAAAGTGGTGAGCCAATGCTGGATCCCTGCGAACATCAAAGAAATTTAAATTTAGATCTGAGGTGCTCTAGAATTACACTTAAGGGAAGAGAATCACCACTGTTTAAGACTTAGGACTGATTTGCTGAGGATCTGCAAAGCCAGGCAACAGTGCATGGTCTGCAAATTCATACTTCTAAATGAGGTTTTCAATTTTATTTGGAACATTTTAGTCTCTTCATGGGGGAAGAGGAAGGAAATTTATCAAATAACTTATTCAGAAATAAGAGATCTTTGTGATCAAGATATATCCATTGAAAATTTTTCTAACGAAGAAACAAATTCAAAGGGTACATACCAAGTCTGACCACAATTTTGCAAGTTACATTTACTCTCAAGAAAACTGTATGTCAGGACTCTATTTGTTTTCAGCTGCAGTGGTGATAAAGACCATCTTTAAAAAGGCCTTTTTTATTCCTCTTTGGCAGCAGAGCACTCAGTATTGGCTGGATCAGTAACAGCCCTGGCTTTAAGGAGATACGAGTTCTGCTCCCAAAGACAATGTCATCTTGCAGAAGAGGCAAAAAAGAGGAGAAAGGGTGAATCACTTCTCAACTGATTTGTTGTGGATTTAAAAGTCTACCAATTTTGCTGCTCCTACCTTCAGATTCCAGTTGTTTCAGCTGCTGAGAAGTGTGGAGGAAGTATGCCCTTAACAGAATAAAGGCTGCTATCACAGGCACTGATGCCAGGAAGATGTAGGGCTCTAATATTGAGACTACTGTTATAGCGCCAATCACAATCAGTATTAACTGTAGAATGAAAGAAAAATACTATTGATATAGTAAACTTGTAATTTTATAGACTAGAGATTGGTGGTGAATCTCCTTTCTATGGCAGCTATGTACTGTTTCAACAAACATAAAGCGCTAACCTAAGAAGATTTGCAGCTGAGAACAAACCTCCATGAAAAGATTATGAATAACTTCAACCAGATCCATAATCTGTTGCAATAAGCTGCCATATATTTCTAAAAGATGGAAGAAGTGTTTTCTGTAGTACAATCGGTATTGCAGGCTTCTAAAATATGAAGCCACACAAAAACAATAGCAGCTAGGCACTCACTCTCCACTTAACAATTTTAAGAATGACACTTGCAATATCTGCAGCCACCTGTCTTGTCTGGACTAGGTGTGCAAGACTGTCAGGAGCTGAGTGACATTCTCCTGCAGGTTCTGGGCAAAGCAGTCTTGCTGAGGATCAGAAAAAGTGGGAAGTTGTACTGCTTTGCTTGCTCAAGGGACTGTAACCCATATATGAAACTAGCACTACTGCTTGTCCTGATCAGAAGACAGGAAATAAATTGTAAGAGAACCTGTAGTATGACAAATTAGCAGTTTCAGGAGAAATAAAAAGGTGTTTAAAGATGTCAGAAGACTCAAAAGAAACAAAATTGTTTCAGAGTTAATCTATTTTAACCTACCAGAGACTACTACCATTTTAAGACCTCATCCTCAGTAGCTCCAGACAGATTTAGCTAATCTGGTCTTGATCTTTACTCTAGAAGAGACTTAAGCACCTAGACTGTTTTTGTCTCATATCTAAATCTAACAAAAACCAAGTGTATCAGTGTACATAGAATAGCAAAGTTCTGATTTGTATCAGGGTGTTACTTTTAACACTAAACAACTACTTCAAGCTACAAACTTACCAGCATAAACCAACTGTAAATGGACAATTTTTTGGACAAAATTATGAACGTTGCATTGAAACATCACTGCAAATGACCAGTCAGCAAAGAAACAGATGGAAAGCAAAACTAATTTCACATTAGAAAAAAGCACGCAGGGGGTGCTTATGCTACTACATCCACATAAACTCAAGGAAGGATTTAAGTTCCCAGTATTCAAAGTTAGAGGTCTTTCATGAACAGGTAAGCACATTCTAAGTTTTCTACCATCTTTTTTTCATCAGAAACCTGAGCAATGCAATAGCAGCATCACATTTTATGAAAAAAATTACATTACAGCTGAACTAGCTAAAAGAGGAATGGCTTTGAACTGAAAGAGAGCAGGTTTAGATTAGATACTAGGAAGAAATTCTTTACAGTGAGGGTAGTGAGGCATTGGAACAGGTTGCCCGGAGAAGTTGCGGATGAGCCATTTCTGGAAGTGTTCAAGGCCAGGTTGAAAAGGGCTCTGAGGAACTTGATCTAGCGGAAAGTGTCCTTTCCTGTGCAGGGGGATTGAAACTAGATGATCTTTAATGTCCCTTCCAGCCCAAACAATTTTATGATTCTACGATTTCTTTCACTGTTTTCCTCATTTCTCTTAAAGGAATGGTGATACGTGTGGGTTATGCTTGTGCAGGCTGTTTAGCACTGGTCTGTAGCAATGCAAAAATGGATTTGTGTTTACTCATTACTTCAAACTTCAGAAATTAGTAACACTTGTATCTCTCTCTAATTGTTAAGAAGCAAATGAGCTATTCAACTGATATTGAGCCAAGTTATACAGCTCTCACATTACTTGAGATTACAGTCACTCAGTGACTGTTATAATTCCCGTTTCTGTCATTTACTCAAATTTTGTGAAGGTCACCATGATGCCATGTTGTTCTAACTGCTGGTCCCACAGTTATTTCACTAAAGTTGAATATGAAACTCCATGTTATCTCATAAACTCCAGAGTCTAAAGTCAGATGACGAGACTTCCTCAAAACAGGCAGAAACAAAAATCTAAACCACAAGCCAGCTGTATTGGCATATAGTTGAGGAATGGCAGCAGCGGGCTCATGAAGCCCAGTTCAGAGCCACAGTGCTGTGCTGCAGTGCCCCAGATGCTGAACTTTCAGCCCTGGGAGAGAGGCCAGACGGGGAGACATATTCCGCTGTTTCCCAGTTTGGAAAATGTGGGTGGTAGTAGACAGAGCAACTCAGCAAGCATTCAGGGTGGCAATGACTGCAACAGCCAATTTGATTAACGAACAGGAGTTGATTATTTAGGGAAAACCAGTCATGATCACAGGCATAAATGTTCAGTGAGTTCACTAAGAATTTTTGAGTGTGACCATATTAAACCTTAGGGGCAAGCAGTATGTGCCAGCAGCATCTCACATGAAGGATCTCCAAGAAACGAGGACTGGTTGATAGAACTGGGTTTAGCCTTAAGAGAGGGCTTTGTATAACTATCTACTGGTATTTATTATCTTTTTATAAAATATACATGTTTCTGTATATGCAGTTTTTTATGATTTACATAATTAAAAATATATTCTGTTTATATAGACACTACTAGGTATTTCTTGTGGACCATATGTGCTTGAGACAAATTCTTTTCAATGGCACACACTGGGAAGATAAGAGGCAATGGGCACAAGCTGAAATGCACAAAATTCCATTTAAACATAAGAAAAAGCACTTTTATCATGGGAATGGTCAAACACTGGAACACGTTACTCAGAGAACTTGGAAATAAGCAAAATCCAGGTTGGCCTTGGGCAACCTACTTCAGCTGAACCTGCTTTGAACAGATGGGTTGGAGAGGTTCCATATCCTAGGTCCCCACGTCCCTTCCGCGTTCTGTGACCCTTCAACAACCAGCAGAAGGAAGAAGTCCTATCTATAATTTTACTGTATCTTCCAGAGGAATCTGACTTTGTTCATTAGCAGAGTCCATGGAAGTCTGAATCTATGGAGGACCAGAAAGAATTTATTGTGAAGGAATGACTGTTAAAATTATTCAAGCCAGTGGGTAGGTTCAATGATCTTCAGAAGAAGAACCCGGAAAGACAGGGCAGCTTATCACGCATGTCTAGAAGCCTCTGCAGCTGAGACTGAGGAGAGAAACGTGAACCTATGGGACAATAGGGCATAGCTAAACCTCTGAAAGGCATCAGAACAGAAAAGCCAAATATTGGGATTTTCCTTATTCTTGAAAACATGAAAAACTAGTCAATTTCTTGTAGAAAGTTTGAAATGTAGAGACAGACAAACTAACATACTTGTGGAACAACATCCCCATGCTAGATCCAAAATATCAGAAACAAAATCATCATATCAGAAGAGACGGTAATAACTACTGTTGATGCTGAAGATTATACTGCTGATTCAGAGTCCCAATGTCCATGTTTACTCATTCAGCAGGTCCTCATGACACCAGCAGGACATGAAGTAAAGCTGTAATGTACCTGAATCTCTTCATGTCAAGCTGCACTGGCCTCTCTGAAGTCATGAGTTGAAGTTATCAATTACTCACAAAGATATAGGGAAAGGAATTCTGTTTTTATCAGATCATCATGTTGGTAGGGACCATAAAGGAGGCAAACTCACAGATGGAGATAGGCAATCTATACAGCAGAGTGTTTGGGTTGGGTCTGTACATCACCTTAATAATGTAGAGAGGAACAGGAGCGCCAGGGAAGATTTGCTCCTATTTTTAAAATGTTCTGGGAACAAGTTCTACCTAAGAAAAGGCTGGCATTTCCAGAGAAGACAACAGAAAAGTCAATAATATATTCAGCAGAAGAGAAGTAAACTAAGGGTTATGCTAGCAAACTGGGAACAGAAGAGCTTAAGGAGGGGAAGTTACGAAAGTGACTCAATGTAATCAAAGAATAGCATTCAAAAAATAGTAAGCTTGACCCACGAGGAACTAAGGAATGCCCTGTATGATTTACAGTTGAATGTGGGCAGCAGCAAGGATACTTGTCTGGTAGGGGTCTGCAGGGCAAAAATACTTCCGAGCCTGAGTCATAAGAGTGGTTTGCATAAACAGTGGAGGTATGTACACACAGAGGCAAGTACTCAAAAACGAAGCAATAAAGTTGACCTACAGGATAAGCAGCTATGTAAATAGATACATAGAACGAAAAAATTCATATGATTTCTTTTGCAAGATGTACAGCTGAAACATTACATGGCTACAAGACAGCAAAAGTTACAACTTTTATTCTACAAACCTGAATGAAGTCAAATACTGTAAGTGGAAGTAAGTCATCCAGCACTGCCGTATCTTTTGAGAACCTGTTAAGCATACCACCTATGGATTAAGGAAAAAAAAAGTCAAACATTTTCATACCCCCCAAATCCCACATTTATTACTTTAACAAAAGGGACAACTGTTTCTGAATACAAAATATTAAGTTTTTTTAAGTACAAGCAATTCCATTACAGTTAAGTGGAGCTACGGTTTCTTTCCCCAGGGAGGAATTTGGCTACACAACTTCTGTTTCAGCTCTTGGTAAAAAAAAAGCCAGGAAAATGTAATTAAAAAAAGAAACAACTAAAAAGGGCAGAAACAGAGGCACAAAGGATAAGGTCTGTACCCCTTATTCAGCAGGCCCTGCTGATACACAGGTAATTTGCACATCAGCATTTGCACAAGTTTGTAACCAGTTTCTTCATGTCTGAGTAGAATTACTGTATTAAACATCATGTAACAACAAAGTTAAGAGTATAAGGGAAAACAAAGGAGAAGCCCATTGTTGTACCATCATTTAGCAGTGTCTCCTGTAATCTAGTACTTACCAGTAAGAAGCGTACGAGATAGGAGTTTCATGTACAGTGGGAGATGGAACTTGTTGCACCAGTTATATAATGAGCTTTATATCAACTCCCAAATTTGAATATGCATACCATTATTCACAATAACTGATGTTTTATGCCATTTTGGTAGGACTGTTCATTAAAAAAGCTCTGTTCATCATCCACATCTGATTCCTTGTCACTCACGACGTAACTGACTACATCTTTTCTATTGCAGTTTTTGACAAAGTCTATTCTTTAGAAGTTATTCTACTTTTATTGCCTAGAACAGTTAACGGTTTATTTCCCCCAAATTTCTTTTTTACAGAGAGATATTTCAGAATCAGAATTGACAACTGAAATATGTCACATTTAAGTGCAATCAAGTTTCATTAAAAGATTCACAAATTACCTTACGTGGCAAACTTCTAACATTCTGCTTGACTGAAAATGTAAATGGAAGGCAACAGTGCCCTTTAACATAGTGAAAACCATTTCATTGAAATCAAATGCACAGATAAGTCAATCACCTCCCATCTCAGTTACCTGCTTTCCAAGAGTTGAATGTTGACATAGGTGCATGAAGAACTGCATGCACCATCTTTTGATGAAGAGTTTTAGACACTGTTATAAGTGTATGCACAAGGGGCAAACCTCTGAAGATTCCCATGGCAAGCAGGGTATCTGCCACTCCCACATAGATGTAAATGATGTAGTAGCTGCTAGTGTCAGTGACAATCACAGGAGGGTTGCCAGAGGTGCTGTTTTCTGACTGTGTTGAATTTGCCTTCAAAGCTGACCTGTGTGATGGAAATGAAAAATAAATGCATTACTGGAAATTGTGTGCTTTTTCTCTTTTGTTTACTAAACAAAACCAAGCAGTACTCCAGTGTCCATTTGGTTTAAAACTATGATAATGGTTAGCATAGATATTTCCAGTAATTTTTAAAATACTGTCATGTATGTATGAAATATAAATTATTATTTGCTCTGGTAGTCTCTTGCAAATCTACTGCCTGTTTAATCACTAACAAATCAAACATAATCCAGGAAATTATATCCACTTCTTTTAAGCAGAAAAATTAGTTTAAGTCTTGAAGAAACTGAATTATTATGGAAGTAAAATGCTTTAGGTATACTGTAAAAATCAAAGCCCTTAGTGACTTAATGTAGATGGAAATCAACATAAATCACTCCACCTCCATCACCTAAGTCACCATATGCTCCTATACTCAAACACACAGACCCATTGCTGCAGGACAAAAACAGGGATTAAAAGCATTAACACAGGAAAAGCCACTGGCTTTTTCACTACTCAGTATGTTTTAACCTTCAGCTGCCGACCCTGTAACTTCTGGGAATTCTTCATAGATGAGCAGAGGAAATTTTACAAATGGAGTCTTACAGAAACTGCTCCCTTAAAATGTTCCTAAGCAAAAGTCTTACCCAGCACCTCTGAATCACAGTATATTGAAGATAATTGGGTCCATACATCCCTAGAGTGAGCTGACCCAGGAAAATCTTGCATACACTCTTGTGTACTCAATAACAAGGCATAAACCATTCGACTGTTATTGCATAAAGAAATACCAGATACCATCTGCACAAGGTATTTAGATTTTCCATCTATGAACCATTTTGTTGACTATAAGATAGTGACTATGCACATAGAATTCTGGCAGAATTTATTCATTATTTACAGAAAAAAAATTAATAAAAAGGAGACCCCAGTTTCTCAATAAATTATCAGCACTACTTACTTTTGAAGAAACCATACCCCACCAAGAGAAGCAGCTACCTGTGACCAAAGAAAACACAGTCAGATTTTGTCCTATCACTTTATGTAATTTTTCTCACTTATCTTTTTTCATTGACTTTATACCTGTTTTTAGAGGGAGCATAATAAATGGGTGGAAGTCAAACTTACTTGAAGCAAAAACCTTGTAATATCTGCTTCTCTCTCCACGGAAACAATGCTGTGCATCCCACCAGGAAAGCTACATTTAGACTTGTATGACAATCAGACTCTCAAGTGTCTAAATATTCTTGTATTGTTTTTTATCATACTATTAACAAAGGTTTGTTAATAGTATGATAAAATGATATGCCTTCCTAATGATAACTGTATGCCTTAACAGATTTTAAGTTTTAAAGATTAATATTCTTAATGACCCTAGAAGACTAAAGTATCTTCAAAGGCAGCTATTCAAATATGAATGTCAAACCTTTAATATTATTGTTTTTGCATTGTTGTTCTTGCTAGCTGATACCTACATTTGGTATATTCATTTGATTGATATTGCTTGGCTGCTTAGTTTTACATAATTTTCCACATAATTCCACATAATAATTTACATAATTTTACACATAATCTATTGCAATAGTTTATAAATGTAGAATTAAACCCTTTTTTTAAGAACCATTGTAAGATGGTTCAGCATTCAACAAGAGTTTAGTCTGTAATATGTTCTTGTCTGTCCATCAAAATACTGGAGACCTTCGTCTAATCTATCACATTTTTAGTTGGCTCTATTTCTATGATCATTTTTTCTAAGGGTTGAAACAGTTTTTACAATTTCTTCCCATACATTTTTATGTCACTGGTACAGAAATGTATTGTGGTAATACCCCAACAGAAAACTTGTCTTCTCTTTGGGACCCACTAACTTTTGCAGGTCTTACAGTAAATAACTCAAGATTGACCATGATGGTCCCGAATTCAAGTATTTGTAAAATCAGGCTTCTTTCACGATACTGTTTTTACATCTCCCAACAGAATTCTGTTCTCATCTTGACTCCTCATAACAGAGGAGTTTTTTCAGCTGTGAAGATGATGGTAGGTAATATTGTCACAGAATAGTTTTACAAAGCCTTTCTCTGTGTTTCCTTCCAAAACTGCTCTTCTTGCTGTTCAGTCCCTGGGTATTACATCTAGGAGACACAGTTTTGAGCTGCTAAAGAGAGCTACACAACATACACCTTGCAAACCTAGGAAATATGTACAGTTGATGTCCTATTTATGGTGATCAGCATGGATTCACCTTGGAACGTGCAATACAAAGCAATCCATTCAAAATCTAAAACAGCATCTCTGAAATTTCTACAGTAGTCCCACCTGTTGGGGAAGATGAAACAGGAAAGCCTTATAAATATGATTGCCTGACAAAAGATTTTGGGAATATGAAAACTACAGGCGACATCGAAATGAAAGCCACCTTTGAATTACCAAGTCTTAGTTACTGAACAACTGGAAAACAATGGTATGGCCGACTGAAGGTAATCCCCTCTTGATTGAACAATACCCTCTGCTTGCAGGCAGGTCCAAGGGTCAGAGCAGACCCTACTAGCTCAGCAGAAGGGGTCCAAAGAGTAGTTTTTAGAAGTTAAGATGTAACACTCTATGGTAATATAAGAACTCTTATAGGCTGTATGTAAATGCTATAGGATTTGTATCTTGTATTAGATTGGTTAGTGACAATTAGAATATTCAGTACAGAAGATGATTTATTGTATTGTAACCAGAACTTCAGACACTCTTCGCAGACTCTCACTCTCTCTCTTACTCTTACACACTCTTACTCTCTCTTCACACACACTACTTCTTCACTCTCATTCCTCTCGCTCTCTCTCTCTCTTACCCGCTTACTCTCTTGCTCTCTTGGGCCTGCTCAGAGCTGCCAGCTGCAGCTCTAAGCAGTGACCCTATACCCACGCCCTTTGCAATAAACCGCATGTTCCAAGATCTGACTATAGAGATCTCTCGTCACTGTCCCCGTCGCCGTCCGAACCACCCCAAAGCTCCTACACCACCCAGACCTGAAGGCTGTAAAAACAGCACTTTCAATTTCTTGAATGTTCATCACTAGCCTCACTTCATTGTCTCAGGTTGGAAGGGTACAAACTGTTAGCACAGGACAACATAAACATTTGGCATGGTACTTCAGCTCACACACAGAGGTTTGCTCAAGACTGGACTAAGGCTGGGTATCTACCAGCCCATTCATTTACCAATAGGCTTTTACTTCAACAATAGTCACACTGGAAAATTTAAAGCATATGGAAACATTCTTTGTCATAAGATTTTTTTTCAATTAGAAGAGGAGGCTTTTGAACCGTTTAAAAAAGCTTTAGTCTAAAATAAAAGCAGAAATGTGTAATCAACATAAGAAATATATGCTGAATATACAGGAATAAATCTGATATACCTTAAAGTTAACATTTTCTTTGCCTCTAAAACTCACATTCAGCTTTGCTGTTGTTTACATAGCCATTTTCCACTATCATGAAAAAAAAACTTACATGATAAGAAGAGCTACACATCTAAATACTGTCTTGTTTCTGGAGTTGGTTTAAAAGTCTAGGATGTTAAACTAGATCTAAGCTCCAGGATTTATTCCTGGTCCAAGAGAACTAACTTAAATCACCTGCAACATAACATTAGAGTAAATGCAGAATACCATCAGCCACATCTTTCTCCAGAGAAGGAAGGTTGAATTTCACTGCAAAATTGCTAAAAGCCCTTTGCTGACAATCAGCCAGAAACTAGTCCTATATTCCTAATGGATTCTTCTCTTCATTCAGTTCATGTTGAAAAATACCAAGAGAAATTGGCACCATATTTTATAAGTTGACATATGAATACAGTCTAGTTGATTTCCCACTATGAAACATGTTCCTTCCCTTTGAAAAATACTTGATTTGGGATATTCACTATAGAAGAGGACACTATGAGATTCTATATGCTAAATATCTTTCCTAAATTGAGACACAAGACAAAAAGCAGGCAATTTCTGTTATATGAAAAACAGTCAAATGTCCATGAACAGCCAGATATTCTTCAGTACTTTTTCCAGTGTTTTACACCATCCTTGGAAAAAGTCTTCTCTGCAGGCTGCAGGAACACCCCTTCCATCTTTAACTGCCATCACAGGCATTCAGCACTCTGCCTTACTCACTACTCTTCTTTCACTAAGAGCAAAGCTAGTAACTCATTTTCAAAGCAATTTTCCAGAAATTATGTATGTGCTCATCAAAAAAATTATGGCAATTATTGTTGTGAAGTCCCCAAGACACTGCAAAGATAATTTTTAATGAAAAATGGAAGATTATTCACCTGCAAACAAGAGACTTGCGTAGGGCAACAATTCCCATTTATGGTACCACATAGCAGAAAATAACCTGGATAATTTGAGAAGTTGGGTCTTCTGCTGCTGTGCACTAACCACTAACTTCGGTGAAGAAATGCTCATCTAAGCAGTAGAAAACTCACTGCAATTTAATTTAACAGCAGTTGTCAATAAGTCATACATACATGAGTTTAAGTCTTGATGCTTTATCCATTCTTCACAAAGAACAGTTTGAACAAACATCATTTTTTGCAACATGACACCAAGCACAGATTTTCTTACCTCAACTAAGAAGACAGCCACACACAAAATCAGAACAAAAATCAAGTTTTTGTGGATAGTAATGTATCTGAAATAGGTATTCCATGTAGCAACAGTACCCATGCTTTCAGCATCATCACTGAAGCACTCCTGTCAAAAAATCAGTAAGATAATAGTAAGCATGATAATAGTATCTCTGTATAAAAATTTCTGACATATGAATGCTATCATTCTTTCTGCTAACTCACTGCATATAATTGAGCTGAAGCATTAAATTGGCTGATAATGGCTGGAGAGGAAGGTACTGACTGGTTGAGCCATCTTTGCTATAAAATACAACCGAGAGATTATTTGAAATTTTCAGACAACGAGAGAAGCTGAGATTTGTCCAGCACTACCAGAATAAAAAAACTATTAATCAATAGCTATTTTCTTTCAATGGGAATTACAATTGTGATTTTAGAGTAAATTTGTAAACATGCTGAGATTTTTTTTTGCTGCTGAACTCGAAAGAAAAAATGGGCGGTGCTTCAGCAAATTATGAATTTAAATTTTTTCTTGCAAATCTGTTTCTACCTAGGAAACTCCTCCAGAAAATTTTCCTATCCTCAGAAAATCAGCTATCACTTTTTAAAATGAAATTAGTCCATCACAACCAATTGAAAGTATTAGAAAAAAAGAAATTTTGGTGCAGTTTTTGGTATAAAACCCAACCTTCTGGTTTTTTCTGCACATCCATAAAACCAGAGTAAAATCAAGCTTACCCCTCCATTTATTATCTGCATCAGGACACAAGAACTAAGGAATCTGAAAAATTTATCAAATTTGATCAAAGTCCAGTTTTAAAAACTGTGCTAGTATTTCAAATGTATTTTATTTTTTCCATGAGCCTTAATGTTTCACAGGTGAATTTTACATAAATGTTTTACAACTATGGTTTTCCAAGTTATGGTTTCAAATTTCATTTTATTCTAAGTAATCTGAAAGGTAAAGTGCAGGAGATGTATATTCTGTATTGAAACTCCCTACAGATAGCACTCAAAGCTGAGCAAAAAATAAGGCAAAATAAATTTTTGAGGAATTCAATGATTTCAGGATGATACTTGAGCTTAAAATTTTTCAGAGATATTCAAAAAACATATTCCATAAAGAAATACTGCATTAGGAAGGAAATAGTCAAGTCCTTTTCAAGAAGGAAAAACAGATGAGGAGTATATTGAACTAAACCAACACCATAACCAAACCCAAGATGAATGTAAATCAACACACACCTTCAAATCCTCTTCATTGATTTCATCAGTTATGTCCAAGACACTGTCTCGAGACACACGCCTGGTGTAGATATCCATCTCAGAAGACAGGTTTGTCTGAGGCACCATAGACATTTTCCGAAATGTCGTACTTCCCTTTTTGGAAAAGTTTGGTCCATAGTTCACGGAGGTGCTCGTCATCAGGCTCAACACCGACTGCCTCCTCCGCCCTTGCAGCACAGGGTCAGGGCTGAGCATGCCAGTCCGCAGCAGAGCCATGTCCCCCGGTTCTAAGTCAGGTATCAGCGAGAGCCTCCTCTCTGGTGGGTCATTGTGGCCATCGTCTATCCCATTGACCTGCATCCCATTCTTCTGCACTACTGAGAACTTCCTGTTTGCATTAAGGGGGTTAATAATTATGGAGCTCTTCCTTTTGTCATTAAAATCTGATTTTTGTTTAAAAGATTGCTTCTTTATTTCATTTCGTGATCCCATGCCTTCTCCTTCAATGGAAAATCGTCGGAGAGTCTCAGTAAGGATTGAATTTCTTCTCTCTGCACTGAACTGATCAAAAGAATCAAACCCCATCAGCTCTGAGCTGAAGTCTGGCCGTTGACCCTGAAGTTCAGAAAATGTTCCATAGAAATAGCAACCCCCTTCATGTAAAATTAATATTTTGTCAGCAATCTTTAAATGTTCCAGTTTTGAAGTAACCAAGATCCTAGTTTTATTCGCCATCAACTTGCACACACAGCTGTAAAAGATGGAAGCGTGAACATTTAGACTTTTTTGTTCTCATGATTAAATGATACTATTATCCCTTCCCATTTACTTTTACCTGCCCAGCTCCTAGTATGAGTGGACTTGGGTGCTCCCTCAAACTGCAAAAGAGGTGGTAAAGCTGAGATGTGTAAAGCATGAGCAGTTTATTGCAGGAACCAAAAAAGGGGTAAAATTTAATCATTTTCAGGTCAATCCAAAAAGCAGTTCATCATGAAGTATTTCTTTTCATCGTAGGGTTACTGAGGTCTGTGTCTACCAAACTCAAGAGTATTACTTCAATTTCAAAACTTCAGAATTACAGTGGCTGAAAAGCTCATGGATGGCAGTCTGTGTCCTTACTGTTTTCATCAAAAGGATAAGCCAAAAGTCTCTGACTTCAGCCAATCTGCTGCCAATCTTCAGCAGGCTGTTCCAGGTGATTCAATGATCAGTGATTAGAAAAATAGGACAAAATACAGCTTTTTGTAAATTTATACTTACAAAGCAGGTAGTTGTTTTAAAGTGAAAGCCTTTCTGGTACAAAGGCATGTCAGATATAAAGCCACGCACACTGGGAGTAAGAGATTACAGCAGGCTCAATATGTTGAGATGGAAGAGGGAGCACTAATGCTCACACTCGACACAGGCTTGTTCCCCACACAGTGCATTGTCCAACCACTAACACAAAATACAATACAAAAAATACTATGAGAAACCCTAAAAATAAACATCCTCAACAGGTATAATTTTGATCACTTCAGTATTTTTGTACTGTTATTAAAAACCCTTCATTTTACTTTGTTCTGCTTGGTGAGATTCTTAAATACAATCTATCAAAACATACAATACCTTTCAAATATCTCTTTTTCTGTAAAAATGTCTAAGTGTCCAAAAGGAGAATCCAGGAGATACAAATCAGCATCTTTGTACACTGCTCTGAACAGAAAAAAATGGAAATGAAATTAACTTTCACATCTCTTATAAATTTAAATAAATACATTTTAAGAAGAATGCTTCAAATCTTTTAATTTATAGACATTCTACAGCATCAATATGGAGATGGAGATTAACATGAAATGTGCTTACAAGACATCTTTCAATAAAGCCTTTTCTTTCTGCAGACCATATTACAAACTAACTCCATTTTTCATTAATTTTTGTGCAATGAAACAAAGCTGTCTTTTACACAGGTTACCCTAAAGATCTGTTTATGGCCTGAATCTGACAGTTCCCATTACAGTACAATGACCATTTCAATGGGAATTTAGTATCTACTGTAACATCTAGTGTTGCCTGAGGGAATATTGCATATATGTAAATAAACATGTGAAAAGACTTAGGTCTCAGAACTTAGTTTTAAACGTACTTTTAAAAAAAATGGTGAGCAAAAACAAGTGCATTAGTGAGGCATGGTCTTGCAAACATTATTTGCAAAGGGACTACAATATTTCCAGTTGAAGACATCAAAAAGGACCTTAAGCTGTATGTACCTGGACATGGCTCACTGAGACCTAAAGCTATGGTTAAGAGGTTTTTTTTAAACAATAATTTGAATAGAAGTTTAAAAAGACCCCTTGCCTTCCTCTGTGAGAATGAAAATCATTATGTGATATTAATTAGAGTATAATTAGTAAAGAAATCTGGACAGCTGCATTTCTGTATTTTTTAAAGGATGTTAAATAGTGTGAAAATATTTAACCACCAAGAGAGAAAGCCCTCAATAATTACGTATTATGTTAATAAAACAAGTAACTTTATTGAAAAATCCTCTAACATGATGGATTTCACTGAGCATACATTATGATGTAGTGGCTGCACAACAACAAATTTCACACTGTTCTGGGCACTTTTATCAGCAAGAAGTTTGCAGGGCTTCATTGATATAATTTGTGTGTTAGACTCAGTAGCTACAAAGCTGCGGGCTTTAGGGTACCAGGCCAGCAGGCTGACTCAAGTCCAGGACATGCACTGGTTTTTTCCCTTGGTCCTTTCTTTCCCTTGCTTGTAGCTGCAGGCACTGACAGTGCTCTGTAAGGAAGATGGACTCACGCAATCTCTCCCCTGCTTCACCTGACAGCTAGTTGATGTCACTGCCATCATGGATTCTCATTTCACTTGACTTTGCACAGACTACACCAGATAAATTTATGCAGCCAGTTCAAGAAAATAATGTCCAGTGTATCACCAGCTTATCACCTAGGTACAACCCAGGGCTGTAATCCTAAATTTACACCTCTGACTTTTCAGAGCTTCATCTGCAACCCAGACCTCAATACCTGCACACCTTGTAGCACGCTGAGCTTGGACTGGAGCCTGAACAAAATATAAGACAGTCACTGTCTTTATGACATGCAATTGTTTTAAAAATTACTATTCTACAGCTGACAATAAATACATAAGTTCTGAGACCCTCCAGGAAATGAGCTGTGACCATGTGAAAAGTGCCAGACGTGATTATCCATAGCATCGAGGAAACAGTCCATGTTGCATTTAAATGAAAATCTAAGTGGGTTTTGTTGTTCTGGGGTTACATGCTTTGAAAGCTTTGCCTGCTCTTCCCCTCCTCTCTCCTCTTACTGCATAAACCAGAACAATCCATATGCCTCTTCAGTCTCACAAACACACACTGAAAGATTCTCTATTTTAATGATCCCATCTTTTAGCATCACACAGATGTGCACATCTTTCACAGGATGCCAGTACGGATCACTATAATGTGATTTTACTTCTACCCAGTGTTTCTGGGCATGGGAACCAACACAATTTGCACTTGGCACAGAAACAAATGGGGCCATTTGACACATCAGAGCTGTCATTACTGGATTTCTGACAATAGGTAAGTGATTCTGCTGAAACACATAGCTAATTTATAAGACAAACACCTATGTTATTGTTCTGTAGACCTTCAGAATTACTTACTAACATTGGAAGGTCAAACAGACAAGGCAGTTATTCATAGGTACTGACTAGTCACAGCTTTCCACTTTTTCTTCTTCTCATGAAAGAAGCCCAAAAGTGGTAGCAAAATTTTTTGGAATATGCCTTTTTTTTTTTTTTTCCATTTACCTGCAGACAGGGTATATATATTGATATATACGCCACTTTGAAGAAATGTCATAGCATGGAAAGGTCTTGGAATATTTATTTTTATCTTTCTATGGGTTTCTTCAGTACATGAAAAGTTACACTTAAAGGTCTGAATTTCCAAAGGCATCTTGCATCAGGGAGGGAAACATTCATCTTATGTTAAGCCATAGCATTTTTCTGACATCAAACTTCTAAAATTCAGGAAATTAATATGCAGGTGTATCATAAACAGAATTGCATAGCAAAACTCAGATTTCTGATAGCAAAATCAAGTTCCTGATACATCTGGAGGATAATTATTTAGCAGGACACAGTCCATATGTATTTAAATGCTTAGTCATAATACATTCCATATATGTGGAACAGTACACTACTTGAAAATACTCACCTTGCCAGTGAGATTCGTGCTCGTTGGCCTCCACTCAGAATGATTCCACCTTCACCCAGCAGTGTATAGTCTTTGTCTGGGAACTTGGAAATATCCTGTTAACAATTTTTTTTAAGAATCAGAATTTTCCATATCCATGAAACTCAAGCAACAGACTGGATGGAAGCATAGTGTGCAGTCATGTACAGACAGGTTGGATAGCAGTTGTAAGAAAAAAAAAAGTCCCACAGAGGTTTATTTATTTCATTTGTTTATGTAATCAGAAATGGTGATAAGAGAAACATATCACTCTATTGCAGAAAGCAATCATGAGATGCAAGATCTTAAGACAAATATTTGTCCAAATACTAATCTCCATAAAAGCAAGGAATGAACCTTCATACAATGTCAATCCAAGATAGTAACTGCTCAAGTGCTCTGTCAAGTAATGATAAATGCACCTGCTGCTGAAGTTAAGGAGAGCAAGAAGCAAACTCTGTTTCTGAGCTCTTCAAAACCCAGAGAAATATATATTTCAGGCAGGTTCATTAAAAAAGGCTTGACTAAATTCCTAGCCAGGAATGCTCGAGGTTTGCAAAAGGTTTGGGAACCAAGTTCCACTGCTTGGGCCGTAAGTTACTTAGAACTCATAACTATGTTAAAAACAAATCTTTAGCCAGGGGTAAAAGCAGAAAATACCATTTCACTCTCATATGAGACACAGAAAGGAGAAAAGGAGACTCTTGTGTCCTACTGGCAGGGGTAGACAAAAATTTTCTTGAGAGGAGTACTTTTAGCTCTGAAATTCATAATGCATGCAAACCACAGAAATTCATGGAAGTGGAGACAAGCAGACAGGAGAACGGCTCGTGTGCCTGAAGGCTGTCTAGTCTTTCTACTTCTAGAGTTGCTCTAACAAAAAATATTAATTCTGCCTTCAAGCCTTACCGGACCTACATCCATAAGGCAATGCAGTGACACCACTATCACTATGGTGGAGGTAGTTTCAAGGGACTTTTCCCAGAAACACAGGCTGGATGAGCTTCCTGTGCCTCATGGCACCTAGGCCTCCAGGGGATACAACTTCAGGGCAGTTTGTCATGCAGTGAGTGGGAATCCCTGACTATGCCAGGAGGTCCCAGGGCCTGTGATCACTGCTCAGCAGCACCATACTGCCTGTGCACATCTTCCCATTCCCAAGGCAGGGATCCCCCACAGCCAAGGAAGCTGACTGAGGCATCCAGTACCAGACAAAACCATCTCCAGTGTTCTCATGCACCACACATATTCTCTTTTCAGCGCAGCTTTTGGGGGGAAAAAGTGGCATGCATTATCCATCAAAATCTGAGCTTCTGAGAGCAATCTTTAGGCCGTGCTTTGGAAGGGGTATCCTGTTTTGGGGTCTCATCCCCCCAGGCAGCCATGAGGCAGACAGGAACTCAGCTGTCTGCATGCCCTCTGCAGCACCCACAGAAATCCTATGGCTTCTGGACTGGAAGATACCTGAAGCACTGTCAGGGCAATACTACCTGGGATTCTAAGTTGAGCTGCCCTCTGTAAGTTTGTATTTCATACAAAGCCAGATACAATCCAATTTTGATGACTCCTGCTGTGATTTTGATGGTTGATCACTCTCTGTTGGGCAACCTATTGGCATTCCAGGCCTCTGAGGTTTTGCAAAATAAATAAATAAATAAATAAATAAAAGTCCTTCCAAAAAATGTTTCCTTCTTCCTCCCCTGCAAATTGCCCTGACCTCAGGAACAGAGTGAACAATGCTGTTCAGACCTGGAACAGTGACAGATGAAGGGTCCAGCCACTTAAGAGCTAGAAATTCACTGCCTGGTCTGTCAGGAAATGGGAGATTCTCAAAAACTCTTTAATTTGATAATAGCATTTACTTCCTGACTTAGAGGATTTTGACCTTAAAATCAAGATGCTCCCATGTATGGAAAATCTATTGCAGGTGATTTTTAAATTATTCTTACGTTAACTAGTTATTTCCCTCTTGTAAAAGGAGTCACACAAGCAAATCCCTGTCACTAACATAACAGCTCAAGTATGTGCTGAAAGAGGAATGTGCCAGCAATAGTTTTTAAGAAAAATTTTCTGAATGTGACAAAAACACCTTCCTATAGGTCATGAAGTATTTAGAGATAACAAGTGAAATTCTGGCATAAAATGTTTTCCAGCATTTATTTGAGACAACCTGGTCAGATCACTTGTGGTCACATTATGTGTGCAGGAGTCATGTTATTCATCTGTAACTTTGACATTAACATAGGGATTTCCACAGTTAAATATCCAGATCTCTAAGCTGATTTCAGCTCTTTCCCATTTCTACCAGTACTGCAGCCTGTAATGGTGCTGGTGCCCTTGCTGTTTCCTGGTTTTACTCCTTCCGAAAAAATCCAGGGGAAGAACTGGGCCCAGCATGTCTTCTCCTGCAAACAGGGTAAAATCCTAGCTCTACTGAAATTCATTCCAGGGTTCCCATTGCTTTAAATGGTAGTGGGATTTCATCAGATATATTTCTTTGCAGGTGTGTCAACATGGAATTTTAATCAGACTTTTAATGAGTTCCCCTTCTGCTCTCCTCTACCCTTCACCTCAAGATAATATATGGCATGGAACAGACAAAGAACTTTTCAGGCTGTAATTATAACAATTAAAAACTGTTTAGTAATTTCTTCCAAAGGCGTAAACAAAGTAATGAAGTCCAATAGACACACAATGCTATTTGTTGGAACATGCATGACCTATTGTAAAAAAGTACGTAGGGCCAGTCCAAATACATCCTTGCTGTCATTTTATGCAGGAAGTGAAATCAAGCCAGGGACAAACCTAATGTAATGATGCTGAACGGCACAAGACTCAGCATATTAATGAAGTAGCCACTGGATTTTCGTTAACATATCTGTTTCTAAATGCTTAAATTGAGAAACCTGTTGGTAACTATTCATACATGAAAACCCCTACAGATCCCACAGACATTAATTACTTTTGCGGATGCTTCTAATATCAGAAGCTAAAAAAATCTCAAATTGCACACTCAAGGAGAAGGTACCCTTTTTAATAGCTATTTGCATTTTTTGCAGTGTAAATGCCATATTATCTACCTCAGCAGCAAAGGGATGGCCCTCATAATACCTTCAGGCTTGATGAAGAAGAATACAGCCAGAACAGCTTCAGGATGAACAGGAAATATGGGCTTATTATTAAAAAAGGAAACTCCAGAATGGACTTCACACTCCAAGTCTTTTTCTGTAGAGATTAATTGCTATCAGAATAATTTGATAAATCATTAGCAACAATGAAGATAATAAAGCATGACAGAGAACAGTCTCTAAGAACCAAGAGTTGCTTAGTATATCCAAAGTTACTCAAACTGCCCAAGAGGTTCTAATTATAGTACCTGAGTATTTTATTTATGTGACTTCTTTTTCTTCCTTAAATTTGTCCTTAATTATGTGGGGTTTGATCATCTCTCTTCTGCTTTCCCTCATAAAAGACAAAACAGTCATGAAACTGATGGAACAGAGCAGCAGTCTTGACTCTGCATTTCATCTTCACTCTATTTCAGTTCTCTGTTTCACTTCTGTTTTTATTACAGTCACCTCTACAGTCATCTCTATCCCCTCCCTTTTCTTCATTGCCATTAACATTGTTCACTGCTACCAAAGTAGTCCCTTTTTCATCATCATCATCATCTTTTCTCTGTGTATTAGAGAAACTGCCTCTGAATACACTTTGCCATTCCTTTTCTGTAGACTGACTATTTGCACTAAATTTGAAGAAAAATACTGAAATCTTTATTGCATAAAAAGCTGAATACAAGTTAAGCAGAAGAAGCACCAGGGGTTTCAAGCAGGAGTTGCAATACCATTCCACTCTATGTCATAATTTTTCTCTTTAGTTATAACGGGAAAATTAACTGCTACCTACTTTCTCACTAACATGATTATTTGTGTACTTCCAAGCAATCATATTCAATTCTAATATACCATTGAGGTAGAAATGTAACTGAAACAGACCTCTGGATTTGAATTCAGTGATTACTAAAAATCTTTAGGTAACAAACAAGAAATGTCATTCTGCAGAAAGTATAGCTTTCCTTTGTCCTGATTTTCAGAAAATAAATAATGTTGGAAATAAGACGGATAAGAACTAAACTGAAAAACTTGAATTTTTAAAGTTTTGAAATCAAGGCTTGTGTTCCAGACTCATACCTACCACAGAACACTTCTATGATTTTTTAAAAGATGAATTTTCAATAATTTCTCGTATCTTGGCTTTTAGGTAACCAGCCTGAATATACTTGAATCCTCGTTTTCCTGGGAATGAAGCCAGAAAACCAGATTTCTTTAAAGTATTTCAAATCAGGTTTCTTTAAAATTTTATTTTATTTAGGTCACTCTCTTCTCTCTCCCTGTGATTCCATAAGCCAAGGCTTCTGTTAGACTTTAGCTGAACCTTTTTGAAGGATTCATGATCCAAAAGCATAAGCTTTGTTTTTGCAACAGTTTGTGACCTTGAACAGAGTGTCAGGCTCACCCAAAACTCACATGAATGCTGGCAAAACTTGCTTTCTCTGTGGTGAAATATTTCCGTGGAACAGATTTTTGAAACATGAAGTAGTCAGTGCACTGCATGTGGGTAGGTTAAACGCAGGGTAAGAGAATTAAATATGATTCCAGAAAAGACACAGAAGATAGGACAACATCCAAGGTAATCAGTCCAGAGCCCGGTACCTAAGACAGGGAAAGGGGTGGAGAGAGCTGTCTTGACTGAAACAGGTTTTTAATTAAACTATATCAACAGAGAACATTGCCAGGGGGGTCTGTTATACATATTTATGTGATCACTGATAAACCTCTTGAAGTCGTGCATTTGGGAGTTTGTTCTAATTGAAATGTTCCCCTGCTATAACTTCCACCCAGCAAACTCACTGTGTCTGCAGCTTCACAGCTGACCTGCCAATGATTTTGAGCCACAGACAAGAATTTCAAGTAGCAGAGTCTGCATATGCCAGTGGATCACACCAGTGTAGAGTGGAAAAAGCATAAAGGTAGCCAGCTTTTTACCCCCATGTCTGAGATGCAATGGTGGGAGGTTCGGTAGTGGGAGGTTTGACATGGTGCTGATAACACCAAGTTTGTGGGTTGAGTCCCCGTATGGGCTTAAGAGTCGGACTCGATGATCCTTGTGGGTCCCTTCCAACTCAGAATATTCTGTGAATCTGTGACATATTATGTGTACTTTCTGTCTGAAAGTGGCATTTATACTCTTTTAGCTGTTTATATTAAGATGTGATAAACTTCACCTCGACAGTGGCTCTCCCCATCTGTGAAGACAAGTCAAGTCACTTGCTCTCACATAATTATACTGTGGAAGTGTATCTGATTAAATAACCAAGCTAACATTTAATACCCTCTTGTAGAGAATTACATACCACAAAGCACTCTGTTCTGGACTTGAACCCTTGATTGTTCCTCTCTTCCACACACTTTTTAACCTGCAAATTTCCCTTGTGAAAACAAGGCTCAAAATCAGGGCACAAAGTATTTTACTCACTGACATAATAACCTCTCTACACCTACTGATGTAGTCATGTGACAAAAAACCCAAACCAAAACAAAACCGAAACCCAAACCAACCAACCAACCCAAAATCAACACAGATAAAAGGCGTTGGAGCAGTACAGTGGGATGCAAGGACGTGTTTCCGTTTTGGGGTATCCTTGACACTGCAGTGAACTTCTCACCCAGGGACAGACATCATCTTTTGCAAGGAGACTTTGAACACACAGGAACACAAACCTGGGATTGGCCTATTGACTGTCTCTTTCTGTAGTTAATCTTTCCATAATCTAGTTATTAGATGAAAATGAATCTCCTGCACTCCCTGTAAACCCGGCTCCACAGAATGTAGCCACAAATTTCTTTAGTACTACTATAGAGTTCAATTTCACACGGAAACACTTCCTCTATTTGCATGCCGTGTTAAACATTACATTCATGAGCAGCTGGTGTCTCTCAAATCAGAACATGTGTTTACTTAGAGAGTGGTAATCTCTCAAAGGTAGTTTGCCATTATGTGTTTATGGCCTCTTAGGTAACTGCTGAAGGATCAAATGAATTAACTAGGTGGAAAAATATCTATCTTATATAACAGAAAGGTAAAACTGGAAGTCATGGAAGTATGGCTTCAAAACTCATGAACTACGGGACCCACTCAAATGTGATACGATGCTTATTTATTTTTAAACATGAATAACTATAACAGGCCTGCTTCTGTAGTCTTGACTGGAGGAATGCCTTTTCTTAGGATGAGTTTGTTCAATGTTAACAGCATTTAAACATGAAAATTCCTGTTTCAACTGTCCAAAGGTTTTGACTTTTTAACTTATCAAGTGCTAACATCAAACAAAAATCCCATACCCTGCATACAGCAGGCTATTAATACTGATTTTTCAACCTTACCTTGATTCTGAAAATCAAGTCACATTCCTGTCCCATTTTTCATAACATGAGTAAAAAGGATTTTGCAAACCAAATTACCCCCTACAAATTAAATATTACAAATTTCCATTTATATTCATGTTATCCCTGCCATTACATTAATACAACCTCCAATTAATATAATCCTTAGGGAAGTCATACTTTTAGAATTACTTCAAATTTAGTGGCAAGTTTCCACAGACATACAAACTCAGGAAGTTCACATCTCTCAGTAGCTTTTACTATATACTTCGTCCTTAACTTGAAGTGTTGCCAAAAGTTCACGCTCTCTTGCTATAATTTTTTATTATGAATGTGGTGAAAGGTACTTGATAAAAAGGGTAAACCACTTCGTCAAAAGTGCTGCTGAGGCACTTATTCATCTTATCTTACTTTTTGAGTACCTTTAAACTTGCCTATGGGGACTGCCTTTAGAAAATGCACTCAGAATCCATACCTATTACATCTTCTCTCTATTATATCATGCCAACATAAGACTTCAGAGGTAATACCCACAAACTCAGAAGTACTCTCATTAAAAGAATTAATTTCATAAAAGCTTCTAAATAAAGGACAAATGGTAAGGACTACTGATCTGTGCTGGAATGGTTTAATCTAGGAGGTGAATGCCTTCAGTTTCTTATTTGCTTACTGGGACCTTAATTTTAGAAGACATATTAAATTAGGCACTCATCCTGCTTTCTTGCTTGCTAAAATAATCACTGTTTCTCCAGAAAAGGAAAAAAGAGCAAGGAAGCAGTGGAGAAGGAACAGGTAGCCCTTATCCTATGCATCTTGAAAACTTTTTACTGTGATGTTTCACATAATGTATCATGTAATTTAAATGTATTGACATTCCCTTGAGCTCAGCATCACACAAAAATATGGGCCATGTCTACACACAACTTACATGTCATTGCAGTCATATTCAGTGTGTGCTAGGCTTTTGGAAAGAATTTTTGCCAGTAAGGCTGTTTCTTTTGGATATCAAGAACATTAATGTCGCTCTTAATTACAGTCCCTTTATCTCAACTCCAAAGCAGTCTTTTTTGTTCTTTCACCTTTTACTGCTTTTCTCTTAACATCTTCCCATTTACAAACTGCAGACTACAACATAGTAAAACATGATTTTAACTCCTCTGATGCCCTACCTACTCTGAAAGGAAAAATATAATCAAGAAATGTAATTGTAATCCAGTTCTGAATAATTTTAGACATATAAAACAAGCTACACTACCATAAAAAATATACATAAAAAGAGAAGTTTAAAAAGTACCCTTAGGCATACTTTCTCTGATGCATGGAGATGCAGTTGAGAACCCTCCTGATGATTCTTCAGTATTATGTACCTGTACAGTGACATCCTGAAATTATGAGAAGCAGTGGTACTTAGATCTAACAAACTTCCCTCACTGAACCTTCAACACATGACTGTATTTCATTATGGATCATTTCAGCAGCTTGGATCTCATACACTCAGATAGGGTTGCACTGTGGTGTCCCTTGCCTTTGCTATCCCCATGTCCCAGAGAACGCTACAGAGAAGAGCTGTGAGGACCAGGGACCATGAATGAAACCGATGACACTCTACTGCTGTCACATGTGTCATCAAGTGGGACTACACTCTGAGGAGCACCATTAAAACACACGCTTCCCACACGTAGACTCAAAACAGTGTCTACTGCACGACAATTCCCTGCATCTGACCACCCGGTCACGCACCTGTGTCAGGGGCGTTGGGCGAGACAACAGCCGCACCATGCATGAAAAAAAGGATGCTTGAGAGACACGTATACACTAATTAAGCTTGTAAACTCAGGCAGAGACTGACATCCTAGTGCATTGTGCCCTACACCAACACACTGTCAAACTATCTTGGTGTAGTATTATGAGGTATGCAGATCTCCAATATATCATAACAATTTTCTTTTTAATCTTCACCTTCTGTTTCACATTACATCATGAACAGGTACAATGGCACAACTGGAAGGTAGGTGAATTGCATCAAGGCAACAAGACTAAGAAGCTGAAGAGAGAAATCTCTTAAGAGAGTTAAGGAAGTACAAATGTAGCTACCTGAACTACTTGGACCAAAATATGTCCCATTTCAGCACTCTAAACTGCTATAAAATTATGTAAGCTCATAAAAGAAATAAAAGAAAATCCTTTTGTTGCTCACAGTTTCACTGCTTTTCAGTAACATTTTTTGTGATTAATCAAAATTAACTGGAGAAGAAATCATCTTTTTAACCTTCCTTTTGATGGCTCCATACACAAATAGAACAAAAAGTAAAGCTGTTGGAATATCTTTTAGAACAACATAACAAATTCTTCCATTCAAGAAAAACATACCAAAGCAAACCTGTTGTTTAGGTAATGGCTGACATAAACAGATTTGACATTCTCTACAACTTTACAGAATAAAAATCTAACATAAAACACATTCTAACCTCTGAATAAAGATCTAATTTCCCATACAGGGAAAATTCTATTCTTGGACACCTAAATGTATGTAAAGCTCTGGGAAATACCTACTTGCACTTTCCATCTTTCATAATTACTTAGAGATAAATTTACTTTGCATACTTACCAACTCTAAAGAGGCTGTAAGTGATAACTCCTTAGTAAATTAACTACATACCAGTCAAAAAAGTCAGGCAGGAGAATGTAGCACTGACTTTTGTGAAAGTTCTCATACACCCCAAATTATTTAAGTTACAACTCTGTGATATCATTTGCATATCTCTATAGACCTAAACCAAAGTGGAAAGCACCTTGCATGACATTACCAAGCTTCAGCATCCTGTTCTGCTGCAAACAAGAGCAGGCTACTCACTGTGTGTCTGGAAGCCTCAAAGCCACGTAAATCGTATTATGTGACCCACACAGAGTAACCTGCAGCATTTTATTGGCGCTAATAAAAAAGAAGGGGAAAAGACATCAAATTTAGGACTAGATCTTCAGTTTGCTTCCTCTATACGTTGAGGGTGGAAATGACAAAGTAAAAGGGGCATTTCACAGGTATGTTACTTTTTGCCTTACTAACACATCTATTTGTCCACTGAGTCAAAGAAGATTGCATTCCAAAAAGGTTTTGGTGAGTATGGAGCTTGGAAATAAGTTGGACTTAGCCATTGTTAAGAGCTGTATGTTAACTGACTTGGAGCATATACGCAATAAGGAAATAAACTCTCTTGTATCACCAATCCTTTGTTTCTTAAGGGTTCCACATAAGAACTAGACTCAGCAGGCCTGCTTTTAGGTGGAATATATAACTACCTAGAAAGGTTGCAGAGTAGGGGGCAGAGTGAACTCACTTAGGCAAAAACCCTTTGGTTTCTCCTTTCTGAAGAAGGAGAACAAACACACACACCCAACTCCAATGCAAAGCACTAATATAATAAACCCCGAAAAGGTTGCACTGGGGAATAAACAGGGAATTAGTATTTGAAACCCATCCTTCAATCTGCCATACTGAGTCTTGCTTGGTAATACATGAAAGCTAACAAGACAAGAAAGCATAATAATAGCAATGCATTTGGCATTCTTCCAGACTATTCTGACTTCTCTTCAGGCCAGCCCAATTTATTCAATCCAGAAGAAAAAAAAAGTATCAAACCCGATCTCAAATAATAAGCCCTGCTAGGAAGTGAAGCATATCATTCTGCACAGAGCTGCACCAACACTGATGAAAGCTGGCTTGATTGAGCCTGCTTGGAGAACAAAGGAGCTGCAGCCTGCTGAGACACTGAGCCATCCCATGACCACTGAGACACCAAGCTGTCCCACCAGCACTGAGGCACTGAGTCACCATTAATCACCTGCTGCTCTAGGAAGGACCTGGCTTGGGAAGCCTCCTTGAGCAAGGGCAGTTTTGAACTGCTGAAGCCAGCTGTTTCTTGGAGCTTTGGCATTAACTACAACTTTCACAACTGGGGTTAAGGACAAGTCTTCAGAAAGCCTGACACAGAAGTAGTTAATTCTCCTGTCTTGAGGAGCTACCAAAGAGAATTCCAGCAAACTAAATTAAAAATCCAAACATAAGCTGTTATGGCCAGAAACAGATAGGAAAATATTACTTCAGTGCTTAACTATACCCTGCTCTGAAATAAAATGCAGTAACCTTATCTTATTTTCAAACAGACTGGCTATAGTGTCTTGCTTTACTGGTGCTAAGGAAAAATCTCTTTCACTATGTGGCCTAAAGAAAAATTCTATTCAGCACAGTTAAATATTTACTGTTTCTATTTGCATATTACAGGCAAAATCTTAAGGCATAGCAAAGTTTGCAAAGGTTTCAAATACTGGCTCCTTTTGTATCTTGCCATGTGAAAAATATATTTTCCTATACTACCCTCTGTCAACATGAAATACATACAAAGACATTTTAACGTGATTGTACTCATTGTGGGCTACACGTCATATAAGGATCGATCCTGAAATTATTTCCAGTGTAAGAACTTTTAGTGTATACACAGAAAAAATCCCAACTTTAGTCAAGATTTTTCACTAAATAATGCAGATGTGACAAAGAAGATGTGTCACAAGAAATGTGACAAAAAATTGTAGGAATAATATATTTGTACATAATTTCTTCAACATCAGTGTGTTTACTCAGTTTTTTAACTAGCAAGGAAGGCTGAGAAGGCAGACACCACATAATGTCTGAGACAGCTTACTTAGCTTCAGTTGTGTAAACCACCATAACTGTCAGTGTCAGTGTCTCTCCAAGCAGCTGGCAACAAGATGACTTGTAATTCCACAAAATTGGCATGCCAGGCTGAGTTCCTTAAATCTCAGAAATTTCTCACCTAGCCCCATTCCCTGACTTTTTCTTTGGGGTTTTTCACTTGGATTGGGTCACAGGTCTTAAAAGTCCTAGATGACTAACCTCTTCTAATTGACAGGCTTTGATGACACTCCTGTAGCGGTATTCATCATAAGATACACCAAAAATTATGTTTTCTTTTATTGTTCCAGGCATGATCCAGGACACCTGAGGTGAAAAGGATATCCTTCCACTGTGTTTAATTTTACCCTGTGAAGGCTCCAATTCTCCCATTATCAACATCAGAAGAGAAGTCTGAAAAAATATTAACATTTGATTAGTATGTCAGAGATCTCTACAACAAAGAAATGTTGAACAAAGTCAGAATCACTCTGCTAAGTCACTTAAATGGCACATTTGTCCTGTCAAGAGTGTTCCTGCAAGTACTGATTTAGTTCAAATGGCAGTTAGTGGAGATTTTCATGATACATGTGATTCTGAAAGGCCTCTAATATGAGAGAAACTTAATTTAATAAACGATAAAAATTGTGTAAGATATCTTGTAAAAAAGGCATGCTGCTGCAAAAGTATGTCATTTTAATGAAGCTATCAATAATTT
This sequence comes from Corvus kubaryi, assembly GCF_017639235.1. NCBI lineage: Eukaryota > Metazoa > Chordata > Aves > Passeriformes > Corvidae > Corvus > Corvus kubaryi. The sequence goes on along the minus strand of NW_024580671.1, from coordinate 19,232,093 downwards.
TACAAGGTGAAAATCTGTGAAACACATACAGACAGAAGGTACCAGTATTTATAGAGAATGCTATTTGATTTTTCCCATCATCAGTGACTATTTTGTTTGCTCTTTGTACAACATAATTCATGTTTAACATTTTGCTAGTGCTCATAAGTATTTTATCTGTATTGCCTTGAAAAATGCAATTTCTTTGTGTAAGTATATACAATTGCTCAGTATGATCTGAATTTTCCTCTGCAACTGTTAACTCATTTACGTGAATGCATGACCTAAGTATATTTACTATTTCCCTCCATAAAAGAATTGATTGCAATTTCAGTACTGACATGTTATAATTTCAAAGTTAATCAGTAGCTTGTAGTAACCTTGTCACACATCATTGGCTACTAGATCAAAGAATAGAATTGAGAAATACATGGAAAAATATGTTACAGAGCCATTGCAGTGGTGTTCTTATCATTAATAAACAGTCAACAAAGTTGGGACGTAACAGCCAAAGATCCAAAAAATCTGTCTAAGTCACAGTTTCATGCTGTCAAACCCAGAGATCCTTTTGCAAGCTATACAATATATTGGGGGAGTCTCACGAGATTCCTTCCATTATACCAGAATCTGATTTTTCCAAAATGCTGAGTAGGAAGCTTCCAATCTTGCAAAGGACAGCTGCTGGGTATGTTTTGTACACTGTATCTTGTGCCATATAACACAAATTAAAAAACAAAACAAAACCAAAACAAACCCTATCTAATACTGAAGCGATATTAAAGAGCTGATGTCAGGCTTCATACCTGTTATAGATAAAATAGTTGCTCAGACTGTTTCACAGGCCTGACAATTCCTGGAATATACAGTACGGCCTCAAGCAACATGAAGGAACCTTACATTAAGAAGTTGTAAAGGAAGGGCAGTACTTTGTAGGGGGTGGTGAGTGGGAGGTGAACCTTATTTTTTGTAACTTTTTAGATAATATTATAAGGCTTTTATTTTTATTGCCTTGAAAAGTGCAAATTTTTTGGTATGTATATACTCATATAAGCTGTTCAGTGTAATCTGAATTTTCCTCAATTTCTTGTGTAGCAGAATAAAGGAGATATACATATATCCTTCAGCATTTTGTAGTTCACATTTCTATATTACAATTACCAGCATTAGCAATAGCCATAGATAAACTGTTCTGTTAATTCTAAAGTATCACAGTAAAATGCATCTTAATTTATTATCTTGAGAACAATCTCATGTTCTGAGTCTCTTTCTCTTTCTTGTGGGGACCATTACTGAAAAATAAGAAGCCTTGATCATATTGAAATTGATGGGTCCTTTGTCATTGATTCCAACAGACCAAAGATTTTACCCCATGTAAGTAAATGAAATCATAATATTTTCACCTATAACTTGTTAAACAGGAGAAGCATAATGAAAATTTGTTTTAACATTCACATCTCCTCAAAAAACCCAGTGAAGATGAAAGACTCATCTAATTACTTGCTGTTCAAAGTGAATAAGAGTATCACAGTTCAACTCATTCATATTAATGATGTTAATTGGCTGTGTCATCTGCAAACTAAATGCACTGATAACGTTTTGGGGTAATAAAATGATGAATAATCTAAACCACAACTTTTCACAGAAAACTGCCAGTTTCAGCAGCATCTCCCCAGGCTTTCACATGGGTCTCAGGAAGCCCAAAGGAGGCACTGTAGGAACCAGAGCTAAGTGATCAGGTACACCACATGTCCAGGGCACACATACCTGGCTATATTCTTGTCAGGCTTATCAGGTTATGAACTATCTTGTGTTCAAATTTTTCCTTAAAATGTTAGCAAGGCAGGGAAAAAAAAAACTTTCTAGCACACTGAGCCATCTGAATATCTATGCTATATTCTTCATTTTTTTTTAAGGCAGGGAGATTCTCACCCTGAGCCTTAACTTTAGGTTTCAGTCTGCATTACTCCTGTAAAATTTCCTTTTACTTCCAATGGGAAAACATTTTGTCATTAAATTGCTATTACCTTATAATTCTGTAACCTTCTATTACAAAAAATATCCAGCAAACTCTATCTCATATTGGCCACAGAATAAAACTTCAAATAACTATTTTAGTGAAACCTGCAGTTTATCCATACTTTTTCCGGCAGCCATCATTTCTGCAGCAAGCACAGGATAATAAGAACACAGTAACAATACAGGTAACAACACAGTATCATTCCTTATAATTATCAGGACTCTTGTTCAACCAGCAGAAGCAAAAATACCTTGCCAGCTCCAGTAGATCCAGAAACAGCTAATAGCTGCCCCTTCTCAATCTTGAAATTTATATCTTGAAGAACAGGAGAGGCATGAAGTGGAAAATTACTGAAGAAGAGATTGCTGTCAGTGCCAGGAGCTTTGCTGTTGTTGTTTTCCCGGTTTGCTTTTACAAACAGCTCTCCAATTCCCTGCAACATACATAGATATGTATCTGATGTACATAAAAAATAAATAAAACATGCATATGCAGAGATGTATATCATAGTATGGATTTATGAAAACATATGAACTTATTTTTCTCATGTTCCTTTGCCTATCAATAAAATACTCATTATATTCTTAAATATTCTTAAATATTTTTCAATGTAGGTACTGGACTTGTGCCTAAATTTGTGGACACAAACAAAATTTGCTTATTATAGAACTGTTTTCCAATGTTTATACATGCCACAGCCTGATCCTGTTTTCAAGCTGGCTTAAATCAGTAATAGCTACTTATTACAGGCCTTAACACTCACTAAAAGGTTTCTTCCAAAGGTTCTTGACTGTGGATAATTTGATACCATGCATTAATTACTTACTAAGTATTCCTTGCCTGCTGAGAGCTGAAGCAAGTTAAAATGAAAGCGTGTAGGCTGCTCTTTTTAGAGAGCATCATGGCAAATATTAAAAAAAAAAAAAAACACTCTGTATTTTAATAAATTTTGGGTAAAAGTACCAACCTCATCCCAAAAAGCTGTTACTTTGTCCAGCTCAACCCCAGTGGTTGTTAGATTATACTCCAGAGCTTTATATTCTTTTTTCAGCAAGAAATCCTAGAAACACCATGAAAGCAGATAAAACAGTAAGGGACAAGGTCATATCTCACAAAGCAGTACATATTTGCCTACACACAGCACTAATATTTCTGGTGGCACTTTTGCAGTGCTTTCAGTGGAGGCATAAACATAAATTATACAATATGTTTTGGATGCAGAAGGAAATGTTTCTGAACCTACCAATTCTTTCATTGCTAGTGAAAACATATCCATAAGGGCATTTGGTTCTGATTTAGAAAGAATATCAAAACTTGGCACTTGTTTTGCTTTCAGGACTTGTATCAGGCAAGATCACCCTCTGACCTTAACCCTTTTCAAATAAAGCTTTGGTTTTGGAGTAAGATGTAGAAGGTAGCACTCTGGTAAACAGTGAAACAAAGCAGCTACATGCTGCTACCTTCATTTTCCAAAACGACATGAGTTTAAAAGAGTTGGAATGATCTCTCTACCAACAAAAATAAAAGGCAGATAATGATCCTGCCAAGTGCAGCACTGATGTAGTGTAATTTCAAATGACACAAGTCAGCAACCCAGTGCTCGTGTTGACTTCTGGGACAGCATTAGGAAGTAAGAGTAAGCCTATGCTAATGTAGGAAAGACAGCCTCTCTATTCCATTATTTTATTAAGGCTATATAGTCTGTAGATATCGTCTCCTCCAAATTCTGCATTCTTAAATTATGTGGAAGCAAATAGATCTACATGGGCAATACAGTGGAAAAACTAAGCAGACTCATGGGGAAATCAGTTCTCAACAGTACACTTCCAAATTTTCGAAGCAGAACAAGAAGAAGGGAAAATGCAGATGATTAAAAGAGCAGGAAGTGAAAAACTGTAAAGCAAAACACACATGGTTTATGTAAAAAAAAAAAAAGGAAGTTATAGCTATGCTTTCATGACAAAGGGGTCATCCAGTGGAGTTCCTGGAGCAGTGATAGCCAGAGAGAGCACACTGATTCTGAAATAACATGGTCTAGAAAACATGTGAAAATACAATGACCCAGGGGATATACCTGGCCCAGTCAACTCTCTAAACTGATGTGGAAATTAAATCAGAGAGATGTGTGAGTGGTTTATTATTCTTTATGTTTCTTAAGACTAGCAAAGGACTTTAGTGTTCTGGGATTCTGTCCTGTCTGTCTATGGGGACTTTACTGAACCTGCCACAAAGAGATGATTATTTATGGATTCTGGAGCACCCATTTGCTAAAATCTCCAAAAACAAGCATTCAGTGAAGTGAAGGCAATGGTGTGGCAACTGGGCTTGCCAATTCTGTGACTCTGTCCAGGGCATTGGACACACTCTTCCAGGAAACAGGAGAGACAGGATACTTCCACTAATGCCTAGGGAATCTGACAGCACAAGAAAAGCCTATAATGGGACCAAATAAGGCAGTCTTCTGAACGTCAAATAGAAAGGTTTATGGCTTGATTTCTTGAATTTCCTGCCCAGTTGAAAACCATAAAAATCCTACACTTATTTCTTATTCTAGACTGAGGTTCAGACATCTGATTAAGATCTTTAAGTTTTGTACTAGTTATTTTTATCATACTAAAAATAACAAAACCTATGTTCTACAAAACACCCCACATCTATAAATATGTAATGAAAAAGGTCTAAGCTTTCACCCCAAATAGTGTAAGAATTCTTTTCCTAGGGAATAATTTCAGAACAGCAGATAAAAAAGATGGAGTTAATGAGAATCCACTCTGATTTGACTCTGCAGATAAGAGTCTCATGCTGGTACAGGAGCAATTGATCTCAGTAGGTAAGGTGGGTAATAATTATTTGACTGGTACCTTAATTATGTTTGCTACTCATAATGAATGAGATGCACATCTGCATAAAACACACAATCTCCTGCTGTTCTTGCCACTAGTATCTAGAAAAACAGAAGATCTGTGACTGCAAGATCTGTGACTCCTGGAAGCCATGCTATATAAAACATGTCCTAATTTTTAACTTCCTTTACTGAAGGAAAAACATCTCTTAAGCATCACAACTCATGATTTTATTAAGTTCCTTGTTCTGCAATGAGAATAACTAACTAAATGTCACTGTTTTGAAAAAAAAGCAGCAAGCAGGTAGCGTGAGACTCTTGTGGTTATGCTGCCTGGGGAACAATATCAAGATTTATAATGACATTTCATGGTGTTTAGTCAAAGCAACATATATTTAAAAAGTCTGCATAAATGCTGTGTGCTTTTGTTGATCAGCTGACAAGATAACATGATATAAAGAATTAGCTTACGTACTTGGGAAGATTTTTGTCTATGTACCCTACCTGTATCTTGTTTATTGCTCCAATAGAGTCATACCAGGTCTGTACAGCGCCGGGAAACTGCCTGGTCACTGTCATTCGAAGAACAATGCAGAAAGAAATGGTGGTAAATATTTTTCGGAGAATAATTCCTTTAATCACAGCATACGGAAGCACAGCTAAAAACACCACAAAAAAGCCCGAAAAGAAGAAGGCTGAGCTGTTGAAATATCTCACATACGCAGCTTTACGGGTAAGCTTCAGTTCAGTTCTGTTAAAAAAAAAATACAAATAATTAGTGTAGGATGTCACAATTTGCAATTTACGAATATTTTGGATGGAACTGTTGGCAGAAGAATTAACTCAGAGGCTCACTCATCCTTCTTATTTTCTAGAAATGCAGCTATAAAGTAACACTCCAAACTATTTTTGGGCCTTGCAAATAATCAGAGTCAAATTTTGACATCAGTGTTCAGAGATGTCAGAGAAAATAACAATATCTGTCATGATTGGATACCAAATAAACCACAAGCCTCTGCAGTTCCTGGCACAACCAACCTTCAGCATCTAACACTGTTGTATGTGATGCACTCCCAGAAGGATCATCCCATACTTATCTGGTCATTTAGATGCATAACTCCGCTAGAAAAAAGATACTTTGAAACACCAGATTAACTATATGTTACCATAAAAAAACCTTACAATAGACAACCTGATTGTAAGGTCACCTTCTTTTGCGTGGCAACCTACTAACACCTTCACCCATGAATTAAGGTGTCACTTAACCCCAGTTTGAAGAGGTGGAAGGCAAGGAGTCTGCTCTCCACCTTCCTTTCTCCATAAAAGCTCAGTCTACAGAGAAGCTTACTGACTCCTGTGCAGTCAGGAACGCAATCAGTGATTACTCCTAGCTGTTTCCACAGCGTCTATGCATCTTATAGCAAGCTATTAAACAAAAAGATAAATAATCCAGGGGATATAAATAATTTTCTGAGTTGAGAGCTCTAACTCACAGTGCTGAAGATTTCTCTTCTGCTGAAGAGACTGCTCTCATTTTGACTCTGTTCACTTCACATACCCCAGGTGCCCTGCAGCTCAGTTTTGCCTGGACAGAAGCACCTCTGCTGCAGTGACAGAGCAGTTGCTCCCCTGCAAGAGCAATTAACAGGGGCTAGAGATGGCGCTAGACCCCACGATGCCCATTCACTGGGTGAGTGCTATAACCACTGGAATACCATGCAGAAGTTTGCAGTCACATCACCGATGGCAAGACCTGGTGTTGCAAGGCTGAGCACCATAATCTTTATGTGTCTTCTTATACTGACCCACTGTCTGCATCCAAAGTTCGTCCACATAGATGCTGTGTGAAACACCCTTTCAGCTGCCCATCACATATGCATGAGAATTCTATGTGCATCCAGCATCCTACCAACTTTTGTCAGCCAAAGAGAACTTAAAAATCCCTGACAGAAAATCTGAGCTCAGCCCGTTTTGGAACAGTGCCTAGCATTTCTTGTTAAATCTATATTTCACAAGAGAAGGCTGAATAAAATAGCCAGACACACAAGTCACCACCATGATGGAGCTACTCCCTGGGAGAAAAGGCCTTTTAAGTCCCTCCAGAGCTTGTATGAAACTGCAAGTGGCAGCACCGAATAGGGATAACAAAGACTTTGGGACTTGGTGCTCATCCAGTCCCACATAAATGTCTGGATAGAAGCTATCAAAAAGACCCCCAGTGCTGAAGAACACAGCCCTGCTCCAAAGAGGGAGAATGAAAAGCACTAACCCTTTTCAGTATGTTCCCAAGTACCAGCCACAGAATGATGCAGCCACAAGCCAAAGTTTTTGCGAGGTGTTTCTGTCTGCCTTGAAAGCTCTGTAGATTACACACTTGCTTGGGATAGGTCCTGCTGATGCAATATGGGTACTTGGAAAGAGATGTAAGGGACCCTATGAGCCTTGTGCATACACAGAGTATAGGCCAGTGTAGGCCTGTTTTTGCAGTGATGCTGCAGGAAACCAGTACTAAATACATAAGCTTGAGATCCTTCGCTTTACATAAAGATGTGTCTCTGCTGGCAAAGTACAGACACTTCCAACCTTCCAGTGCTGTGCTATGGTTCAGAGCAACAGTTTGCTGGGGTGTTTTTTTGCTCCTCTGAATACATTGCATAGCCCATAGGAGTGCAGGTATGTTTATTCAGGCACCTGTCATGAACAGTTATTTTCAGTGCAGACTTAAGAGGGCACACAGTAGACAGCCCATATTGGTGTCTCTGAAGCTGATTAAACTGGCTTGTATCAGAAAATGGCAGCATGTAAAAATGGTTTTGTGATGACTGAGTTATAACACACTGGCTAAAACACAGACATGGCTTCAAGCACAAGGTCTTGTTTCCTAGCACCTTAACAAACCAAATGATGGGGAGGTTTGGCAGAGCTGGTTCAGCAGCCAAATTCAATTGAAACTGATATTCCTGGGTTGACCTGCTCTGGTGATGTCTTCACCAAATGACCTGCTGTATGACGCAAAAAAGTACAGAAGAATCATAGAATTATAGGGTGGTTTGGGTTGGAAGGAACCTTAAAGATCATCCAGTTCCAAGCCTCTGGCTGTAAGCAGGGACACCTTCCACTAAACCAGGCTGGTCCAAGCCCCATCCAGCCTGACCTTGAACACTTTCAGGAATGAGGCGTCCACAGCTTTTCTGGGAAACCAGTTCCAGCACCTCAATACCCTCACAGAGAAGAGCTGCTTTCTAATATCTAATCTAAATCTACCCTCCTTCAGTACAAAGGCAGATAGACTTTGTCCTATCACTATATACCCTTGCAAAACATCCCGCTACTGATTTCTTATAGACCCCCTTCAGGTACTGAAAGGCTACAACAAGGTTTGCCCAGTGCCTTCTCTTCTCCAGGCTGAATAATTCCAATTATCTCAGCCTTTCTTCATAGGAGAAGTACTCTGATCTTGTAATATTCTTGTCTTTTAAAAATCCATGTATCATACAATAAAAATTAACTGCAGCATTACAAAATTTACTATAAATTATTATAGAAAATATAGATAATAAAATAACAGTCCAATTTCCAGGTTTCTGTGACCAGTTTGTGGACTAGAGTTTATTTAGTTAATTTCTAGAGGATTTGCTAGCATGATGTGCTCACAAATTTCCTAAAAGCAATACATGTGACTAATGACATCAGGCAAATCCTAAACTAGTTCCATCCTTGAGCTAGCACTCATGACCTGGATTCAGACTGAGTTTTCTCTAATTGTTTATAGTAAATAATTACAAATTCTAATGGTAAAGAACTCTTTGCCTGGATTGTCTTTCAGAAAGCAGCTGAACAAGAAGATGTTTGTGGAACAATATAATTTTATGTCTGTTATTTACATGATAACGTGACACTTATATTTCTTTTATTTTCCCAATCACACACCTGGCACAGAATTTTATTTCTCTGTAAAGGACTAAACAAACACACAGGACACATGGGAGAGCTTTAATGCAGCATCACCCATCAATCAATATGTCACTTCTCCTCCCTTTCCCCAGGACTTCTTGCTGGTAACAAAGACTTCCTTCTCACAGGTCTCAGCTAACTTTTACCTCCTTTCTCTTTCAGGTCTGGTAGTTACAGTTCAATCCTTATATTAATTGAGGAGATAAGCATTCTACAAGGCCATCTACAGACAATAAATGTTAATGTAAATGTGCATGATAAATACATGAATCTATTCCTTTCACAGCTTGTATGCAAATTTTATAACCAGCTTTATTGCATTTCTCAGAAAATGGCAGCAGAGGATTCATATTGTTTCCTTCACCACAGAATAGGGACGTCTGTTAAGCCTTAAGTAACCGTCACAAAAGGGCTTTTTATTTTAAGATGAGGACAGGGTTGGCCAGAAACAAACACACATCCCACAATTGTTTTACCAGTGCAAACTAACCACTGAAACATCATTATAACAAATGAGGAAGTAAATTTAAAAAAAAACCAAAAAACTCTCACCTCCATAGTAAACTTGAAAAAAAAAAAATTGGGACAAAAATCCAAGCTGCAGTGTGGGAATGCATGGTTAGTTTATTGAGGATTAATAGTTGTTGCTTTACCTCTTAACTAACATGACCACAGATGATGTTCATAGCCACCTAATTTTTTTTTTCTGAGCACATAAAAAAATTTGTGTAACAAATGAGCACACTTACTCACGGATGTTTTCAACCATTTTTTCCATTGCATCTTCCCAACAATAGGCTTTAACTGACTGTATATTTTCAATTATTTCTGAGGTGATGACAAGTCTCTCATTGATCTTTCCTGCTCTCTTATTCCTACAAAGTAAAAAGGCAATAGGTTAATTTTCATCTTTTTCATCCTGCATAGTTAGCTTGTATCCCATTATATCTTATGAAAACGGCTTCCATATATGCCTCTACTTAAAATGTTTACTTTAACAGAATTATTATGAAGAATATAGAAGGAATTATTATAAATCCAGTAATTGTTTTAAAAGGAGAAAATGTGAATTCTAAAAAGAATAAATCAAGTAATGAGCAAGGAGTTTTAATTATAAAAATTCTAGATTTAATGCTAAATCTAATTTTATTGCTATTTACTCCATGTTAGACTTTTCATTTTTTTAATTCTAGACACCTGCTGCTAAATAAGTAAAGTTTTGTTTGTAATTTTCCGTACACAGAAAACACTCTTTGGACTCATCCTATGCAATGTTATAACCAGAGTCTCTTAATCAAGTGGTTTAAACTTCTTAAAACCAATGTGTTTCAGGAAAATATATTGAAATATTTTTGAACATTCTTGTCACCTGTATTTCATCATCATTTGTCCCAGCCAGGCTTGGAATAAGACCACGACTATTAGAAAAGCAAGTCCAGAAAATGCAGAAGCTTCTAACATATCCCAGAGCAACCCCATCAGCAGTGCCACTTGTAATGGTGCAATCCATACAAAATGAGCCAAAGCAAGACCCTATGGAAGGCCACAGTAGAAAACAATAATAAAAGTTAGAGACATGCTCTGAAAACTACAAGAAAAGGAAGTAGTCATTAAAGTGACACTTTGAGAAATGTAATGAAGAATGGTACAAATATTTCCAGCAGAAAAACAAGTTTATAAAGGAGGACTTTTGATCCTGAGCACATAGCATTCTGGGTGTTAATTATGATGACAGGGCAGCAATACATATACATTCCACACCTAAACTTTGATTTTTCTAAGGCAAAGTTCAATCTGCAATTGTCTCTTTGTTACGTATATGCATGAGGAAAAGTCACAGCTTTGTAAAAGTAAACAAAATTTGGCATCAATGCTGGCTTTTCAACCACTGTAAGATGAGAAAAATACATGTAAGAATCTTCTGAGGGTGTTAATCTGATACAGAAGGCAAATATTACTTTGGTGAAGAGATGTATGTTGTACACAACCAATTCAAAGCAGATTGCCGCCTACCTCAGTCACATTCCTTCGCATTCAGGAGGTTTGGAGTGAATCCCGTGATCAGGTGCACAGGAGTCTGTGTTACTGCAGCCACACTGCTGCAATGACAGACCACTTGCCTTGCGCAGCACTAGCTGGCATTACTCTATGTAGTCATACAGTGCTTAAAGTAAATACACCCTGCAGTTCCAGCCACGTCTCTACAGTCTCTCTGATCTTGTGTCTTTCATGGGAAGAAAATCTTATACTACCAAAGGGCCAATTAAACACACATAAAGAACAGAAGTTCATAGAGTTTCCAGTTCCTAAAGGCATTAGCAGGGATTTACTGTAGTCTAACAAAAGAGAAGTTTTACAGAAGACTCTGTAAGATTTTCTAAGACAGACTTCTAAGACTTCCTAACACAGTCTTCAATCAACAATCCCTTTGAGTGGACTGGGTAATAATAGGAACAGGGGGCTGAACCTCATTGCTTGTTCAATGACAGAAATGGACTGGATCACCTTAGTAAAATGATACAGTCATCAGGAAGTAGGATGGAAAGACTGAACCAGCAAGTTCTGACTTCTTTGAAACCAACTGTTTAACCCAGAGATTTCCTGGCAGGTTTTCACTGGACTGCAGAACAAACATGTTTTTATGATGTAGCTGTTCTTTAGGTTTCTTCTTTTAATCAGCATAGGAGAGAAAGGATTTCATAAGTATCAGAATGAGCATTTCTATGACCATGTGCCAACACATTTTCTTAAAGTAATGAATGAGCATTTAGTCTACAATGAGCACTCAGTGTAGTTCCTCATTTATGCTCCTTCCTTCCTTAATATCTGTCATGAATAGCTTGAAGGGTTACATTTGTATTTGATGGATCACCAAGCGAATTAAACAACTGATGACGCACCTCATCAAATTTGTTCAGATTGTTGGAAAGAAGACTGACCAATTGTCCAGTACTTATTTTATCTAGAACTCTGCTTGACAGTTTTAAGATCTGTAAAAGAAAACAAAACCATATAAAAATGGTCATCTAAATTATCTCCATAAAACAGAATAAATAAATATAAAAATGATAAGCAATGGTACAGTAGTATAAATAATAATCCATTTATCTGTTTATGCTATAAAGAAAGTCTCATTAAACTTGTTATTTATGTCACTTGAATTCAATATAGCCATTAAAATTGCTTTAAAAATATTTATTTATTGACTTAATCCTTGCTTTCTGTTGAATATTTTATGGATATAGATATATATATGCAAATGCAAGCTTTAATTAAGCATGCATGCTGTGTGCTGCTGTGCATCCTCAAAAATCTCCTACTGTTGTCCCTCTTGACAAATATTTCTGAAAGATGCTTTCACAGTGAGTTTATACTAGAATAACTAACATGTTTGTTTAAATTAGCTGCTTTGGGTATTGGTAAAACCAAGTTACTTTTTAAATCTTTGTATTTTTGAACATGTGATGGGTTGACTCTTCATGCTATAGAGATGTCACACAGTATCATTCAAACTCAATCCCTTCAATGTTACACTTATTCTTTAAATCTTCACCTTTAATTCTCTTTTGAAGATATTCTTTGGCCACCAGCATGTTATTCTTCCTTTGCAGTAAATATTTTTAACAGGAGCACAGTGGTAGAACAATTAAGGTATCTCACCAAATATCCAGCAAGTCTGAACTCACAGAGACTGATTTCAGTCAAACCAGCTGTAGACAGGTATTTAAGTCTTTGGACTGGGGAATGGAGAGCTGTCAGAAACTGTTAGCCACATTGTTCTTCTGTGTACTTTGTGTACCTTAACAAAACTACCAATCTTTCAACAAAGTAGCCTAAAAGTTACATAGGCTACTGACAGAGGCTTGGTTTAGAGTGTAAATGAAACAAATACCTTCTTATAAATCAAGCTAAACATGGCTATCCTCATTTGCATTCCAATATGATGAAGACCGAATATAGCAGGGTGCATAACTAGTGTTCTCACAAAGAAGAGAAGGCACAAGCCAATGCCCAGGTAGTAGGCTATGGATCTTTCATCAGAGTTGTCCGGATCATAGGAAGCTATTATTCTCCCCAGAAGAAGGGGTTGCACTGATTTGGTGACTTCCTGTAGAGGGAAACAAGAAAAATAATTTTGGTCAGCAGTTTGTTAATTTTTTTCAAAATGGCTAACATTTCAATTTCAAGTCCTACCAAACGAGATTTAAAGTTTTATATCTTAAATGAGGAAGTCAGGCCTGTTTGCTGTGCAAACCACAGAAAATTGCAGTAATTGCACAGGAGAGCAGACAACTCATTGCTGTCTAAGTCTGTGATGCTCCTGCAACTCCACCAAAGCAAATCTAGCTCATAAATTTTGTTTGATCATTTTCTACAGAAGTGACAACTGAGATTAGCTTCCACATTTACTTTACAGAGTTGTAATGGACTAGCCGAATCCAGTTTACCAGGCTGGATCTCTGTTTTGGTCCCTAGGGAACAATTCTCACTGCACTTTACTGGACATACAGGACACAAGAAGCCTCGGAACTCCCAAAATGAACACCACCATTCTCACAAGACAGTGAGAATACAGCTAAAAAAAAAAAAAATTGAAATAGCAACAGAATAAAAGTATAAATAATTGGATCATCCTATTCATCCTACTCAACAGTATCCAGTTTCTTAACAAAAGCAGGAGGAGAGGGAGTAAATGGTAGGGGAGGCAAATTTAACAAAAGTCCCAGAAAGAAAACAGTCCCTCCTGCATTGGAGGCCCAGCACTTCCCATCCAGGGATGAGCAGTACAGTAGAGAACCAGGATAGGAGAAGAGAAAGAGGTAAGGTCAAACCACTAAACTACAAGGTATCCAAATGATTTGATAAAGCCCTGACTTTACTTTATTCTGCTATTACATTTGTCCTCAGTCTCCTTTGCCATTGTAATTAAATCGCACCAGAGTTACCTCACCTATGCCTTCCATTTCCCTCCCTACCCCATCATTCCCATATTTTCACTCCTCTAACCTCATCTTTTTCCATCTCTGCCTCTTGCCTCCTCTTTCTTCACCCAGTCTTTCCCAAAGAACTGCAAAAATCACCCGTGTGCTGTGGTCTAACATTTTGCTTTGTCTTCTGCATGAGCTTCAGGAGGACATGAAGTATGTATGTGCTCCTTTGCTTCACTTGCTTCACGTTATGTTCAGTTTAAAACTACATAGTGTTATGAACTTAAATGCATCTCCTTATCCTTCTTTCTGTTGTGTTGCAGCAGGAAGCATCTGATACTTCCAAAGTAACAAGACACTACTGAATTCTTTTTTATAGAGATGTGTTAAATTCTGCCAAGAAATTATTAGTACTGCCTTCCAGATGAAAACCACACAGAGCACCATTGAGACTCAGAGAAGGGAACTGGTGAAGTTTAGCTGTAATTAATGTTCTACTGTGATAAATAGATTAGATAAATCCCCTTTAATTTTTTTTCGTCTCCTTTGAGTTCTCTTATACAAAAGCAATCCCAAGTACTTCTATAACCTGTACTGTAATCCCTTTTGAATGTCATTGTTGGCGGAGCTGATATTCAACATTCACTTTTTCCACAGAAGAGGTAGAATTTTACATCTCAAACAGCATACCTGTACTATGTGCTACATTACCCAAATCCAACACCACTCTTCCCCAACACAAATGCTGTGAATCAGGAACCAGCTTTGACAAAGACTTCAGTGTTATTAGTAGGCAAAGGGAGGAGTGTTTATTAAAAAACACATGACCCAAGACAGCTGTGCTTAGACCATATGCATCCCAAAGCGTCAAACCAAGACTCCCCAAAACTCACAAAACATTCACCTCTCAAGGACAATACAGTGCTTTCATATTCTTGGAGATTCCAAGATAAGCTTTTCTATATAGGCTTAAAATTGCAAAATTTTTTTTGTGTTTACTTTTATTCCAGTGAAAATGACATGTTCTGCTGCTGTGTTTGTTGTGACTATAAATGTATTGCATACATTCCGAACTTGCTGGAAAAAAAGAAGATTTACAGACTAGAATAGTGCTGGCAATAAGCCAAGTCATACGCTATCTCATGGGGCATAAAAGTCCACTGGTTTACAGTGGAGATTTATCAGCTTGCTAACCAAAGATATTATCTAGTCTACATACAAATCAAAGCAGAACTACCTGGTTTTCATTTCTCCTCTTGTAAACTCGAAATTACCCACTGATATAAATATTAATAAACTGATTAGAACAACCTGCCTGAAAAAAAGAATGGAATTTGTACACCTAACAGAAAATTCCGTTTTCGAGAGTCATTTGCCTTTACCTGTCCTTATTCTTCCCTCTGCATTCATCATAGGCCACTGAGAAACCCATAAACGTCCCCCTCACAGAAATCTTAATTAAAAGAGCAAAGATCTGAAGAGAAATGAGATTATGACACAGGGTATTGTGCTAATCTGACCGGGTATGATTATTCTTACGCAAAAACAACTTTTATGTTACATGTATCCCCCATATGTTCAAGCACTCTGCATTTGAAGACAATAATGCACATCTCTTTTTGGCATATGGCCAAGAAGTGCTTCCCTCCCTGCCTCCTCACTCACACCCGTGACCCATATGCAAGAACTTCAGGAAATCCTCATTAGGGTCCTTTGGGATATGATACTAAAACCACTTCAAAGTTAATGTTAGCAGCTGTTGTGCCTGAGTGGAAATACAAATTTCATGGCGATAAACATAAGACCAAAATACAAATAGAATCAAACTGATCCTCACAGCAAAGTACCTAGTTAGTTAGCAGGTATCAAGCTAAAAAGAAAGATTTTTCTTTCACCACTGTAACACCTTCTCTTTAAATTGCAAGACTCATATTCTGATGGGGTGAGGAATGGAAACTGTCTCAAACAGCAAGGGAGCAAATACATCAAGTGCAGTAACTCAATGGGCCTAACATAACACTATTTATGAGGGGGAGTTGTAGTACTCTAGGGGGCCAGAGCACAAGTGTCCACCCTGCAATAACATCATTACCTACAGCGCATCAGGGACAAGGGAGAGATGGAAAAAAGGCTAGACCTAATGAGAGCAAAGCTGTGATGCCAGTTGAAAGGACAACTACACAAACAGCAGGGATGTCAGCAGAGTTTAAACCACAGTCCGAGAAAGATGTCATGAAAACAGCTCAGAGATTAGACAAGAGAAGAGCTGAAAGGAAAATGAAGATCAAAAGAACACACAACTTGGTTACACCTATGCCAGTATGGCACAACATCCTGTCCCCTTTCAAATTAATGGCAAAGCTCCCATTAATTTCCGTGAGCAAGCCCTGCAAAGAACACCAGCAGCTTAAGGAGCAATTTGGTTTTTTTACAATTCCTCTTTCAATTTAAAAAGCTTTAAATACAATGAAGACTAATGCTAATAGAATCAAGAAATTAAACTAAGATTTAATCTTTCCATGTTCATTGTGAAAGGCACAGATTCGTTTACTATGTGTTTAATTGCACATATCTGTGATTTCTTAAAGATATTTTTAAAAAACCCCATACACACAACCAAAGAATATGACTCAAAAATCCTGCAGTCTTGTTCTGTCCTCACCCAGTCTAAAATTGTACTCCATTAAAAAAGTCCACAAGGATAAATCCCTGCACATGCATCCCTACACACACTGCCTAAACTTTGGGAAAGGGTGTTATCCTCAAGACTGCCTGCAAAAGCCCTCAGACACTGCTTAACTTTTAACAGGAATGCATTAGTGCAAAGGTTCCGGCTGGCAGACTCTGCAGGTGCACCTATTACAGTGTATGGTAGGCTACATTTGTAGAACCGTTTTGTTGTTGGGTTTTTTTTTTACAAACAAACCTATCATGAATAAGGAGTTGTTGGCTTGGTGAATAAAAAAAGTTTAAAATCTAAAGGCAGTAATGACATCACAGGAGCACATAAAAGACATGATTGAGTAGGGGTCAAGATGTCATCCCAGAGAAGAGCTGACAAAAATGGTGAAAGAGCGGAGAGAGAAGGGTTATCATACATACATAGCAAGGGGCCCTGTCCTAGATAGTTAACTGCCCTACCTGGACAAAGACAATTTAGGGTCCAGTACCTAAAGGGTATCCCCCTGACACTACACTACTCCCTGCCCTCAAAGAATGGACACTCTGCTTAGCCTTCCTTTTGCTGCCAATGTATTTATAGAAACCTTTTTTTTGCTGTGTTTAATGGCAGTGGCCAAATTTAGTTACAATTTGGCTTTAGCCCTTCTAATTTTCTCCCTCACAACATCCTTTTAGTCCCGACTTGCCTTGCCCCTCCTTATAGAGGTGATACACTCTCTTTTTTACCACTCAATCACAGAAACTTGGAAGTAACACAGATATTTAACGTGCACATTGGTTAACAGCAATTTTCAGATTTACAGTCTGGCTACACAACACACCTAGTGAGACAACCATTAGCAATAAATTATTTTCACAGCTCTTAACTCCAGTGATAGGATTGTCAAACAAACAGGTGGCATTTAGTAAGTCAAGGTAATCCTAGCTAACATGCTGGAAAGGTGATAAACATAATCAGTTCAGACTTTCACATCAAGTTCCTGATCATACACTTGGGAGCACTAACAGCACTAGAAACATTTGAAAACTATTAATATGTATGTTTTAAAAATATTAAGATATTATCAGAAAAAACGTTTTTTAATGAAAGCCCCTGAATACACCTCTGTATTTATCACCTTTGTAAGTAATACACAATATTCTGTATTAATTTAGCAGTCCCTAAAACTTGGATCTATTTAAGGAACACTAAAACCTTACTGAAGAGAACAATTCTTACCCCTAAATATAAAATTATTCCATAGAACATAAATTTCCAGAAAAAGCATCGTCGAAGAGCATTAATGAGTTTGGGTTTCTTCTTTGAAGTTGCCAGCTCTCTGTCCCATTCTCTGAAAAGAAACCAAAACCAGAACCATTAAGCTGTATGAGCAAATACACGGGTCTGTGTCTGTGACATACTTCAATTCACTCAAGTATATCCAAGGAGATTTAGCTAAGGTGGCTAATGAAAGAAAGCTTTGCAGAAACCCCAAGGATCTGTTCTTCATGGACTTGATAGACCAATAAAAGTTCAAACCTAGTTCAGCCATATATTTGGTAGTTTTAAATACTCAGTCATACATCACCCCGCAGGGAATTATTTCATTAAAAGGTCACGTTGTATGTTTTAAAGAAACCTGCTGTACTTAAAACCAAAGTACAATAATAGGCAAATAAACGTTTTGGAGCTCTTCCAGTCTTGTGAAAAAGAAAGCACGAACAAAGCATCAAAAATGTGACTTTTCTACTGCACAGCACTATTTTTAACCTTGTTGCTGGGACAATAACTTTCTTCTCAATAATAAATTTTAGATCAGAAGCAATGTTGTGTACAGAGAACATATATTTCAGCAAAAATTCGACTCACAGATTAAAGCACTCCTGAGAATTTCGTCAACTAATTATTTTCTTCATTTTTCAACAGAATATTAGATAACCAGAATATTTCATTTATAAACTGTCAAAATGCATAAGCATACCAATGTTCTCAATAAATTCCACTGGTTTGGAATACTTATACCACAGTGCAATTACAATTGACTGGGTGGGCACAACAGGGCAGATGTAAGCTGCCCTGAAACACCAGTGAAAGCTACACCACCAGCTGGTGGAGAGGGAATGGATTTAGGCATCTCTATTGTAAGAGTTAGTCACAAGTCCAGCACAATTTCTAAATTAGGACCCACAGAAATAGGGTAAATAGTAAAAGCTTAAATGACAAAATTCAGAGTACAATTTCTGCAGAAACAAGTAGTCTGTCTACAGTGGTATCAAAGGAAAATAAGAATGCTATTTTGTTGAAGAAAACCAAGGTTTTACAAGGTTATTTTGGGAAGAAAGAACAGTATTTCTGCTGTCTCCCTTTCCAGGGAACCAACATTGAAACTCTGAGTCTAGCCTCGCTCATCACCCTGAAATTGTGCGGGATCTGCTGCTCCAGCTGGATCCCTACAAATCTATGGTGGCTAATGGGATTCATCCAAGAATCCTCAAAGAGCTGGTTGATGTCATTGCAAAACCTCTCTCAATGACATTTGAGCAGTCTTGGGAATCTGGAGCAGTCCCAGCTGACTGGAAGCCAGCAAACATTGTCCACATTTTCAAGAAGGGCAAGACGGAAGACCCCAGAAAATACAGGCCTGTCAGTCTCAATTCAGTGCCTGGCAAAGTTATGGAGGAAATTATTCTGGGGGTTATGGAAAAACACCTTAACGACAACACAGTCATCGGTCACAGCCAGCACGGCTCCATGAGAGGAAAGTCCTGCTTATCAAACCTGATTTCCTTTTACAACAAGGTAACCCACCCAGCTGACCATAGGAAGACAGTAGATGCGATCTTTTTGGATTTCAGTAAAGCTTTTGATACTTTATGTCACGGGATCCTTCTGGAAAAAATGTCCATCCCACAGCTGGATAAACACTTTATGCAGTGGGTGAGCTCATGGGCTGAGCACAAAGGGTTATAGTGAATGTGGTGATGTCAGACTGGGGACCTGTCACTAGTGGAGCTCCACAGGGCTCTCCATCCTTGTCCCTGTGGTCTTCATCATCTTCATAAATGACTCGGAAGCAGGACAGGAAGGGATACTGAGCAAGTTTACAGATGATACAAAACTGGGAGGAGCTGTTGACTTCCTTGAAGGCAGGGAGGCCCTGCAGATAGACCTCAGCAAATCAGAGAACAGGGCAATCACCAACCATATGAAGTTCAGCATTGGAAAGTGCTGGATTCTGCACCTGGGATGGGGCAACCCTGGATGCACGGACATACTGAGGAATGAGGTACTGGAAAGCAGCACCATGGAAAAGGGCCTGGGGGTCCTGGTCAATGGCAAGTTGAATTTGAGCAGCAGTGCCCTGGCAGCCAGGAGGGCCAACCCTGTCCTGGGGGGTATCAGGCACAGCATGGCCAGCTGGGCAAGGGAGGGGATTGTCCCTCCCTGCTCTGCACTGGGGCAGCCTCGCCTTGAATATTTTGGGCAGGTTTGGGTGTCACAATATAAGATATAAAGCTATAAGAGAGTGTCCAAAGCAGGGCCACAAAGATGAGGAAGGGCCTCGAGGGGAAGCCATATGAGGAGCAGCTGAGGTCACTTGGTCTGTTCAGCCTGGAGAAGAGGAGACTGAGGGGGGACCTCATTGCAGTTACAGCTTCCCCATGAGGGGAAGAGGAGGGGCAGACACTGGTCTCTTTTCTGAGGTGACCAGCGACAGAACTTGAGGGAATGGCCTGAAGTTGTGTCAGGGAGATTTAGGTTGGACATGAAGAAAAAGGTTCTTCACGCAGAGGGAAGTGGTCACAGCACCAAGGCTGACAGAATTCAAGAAGCATTTGGACAATACTCTTGGGCACATGGTGTGATTCTTGGGGATGTCCTCTTTAGGGCGAGGAATTGGACTTGATGATCTTTGTGAGTCCCTTATAACTCAGCATATTCTGTGATTTTGTGATCAACGGCAGATATCACAGGTACCTGTATATCGTAATTTAGACCATCTAGGTGGTACATCTGCACCAGGGATCCCAGTCACGTCCAAAGTACAACTGTGTGCAATCAGCTTGCACCCAACGCTATTCAAACATTTCATCAAAAAGCTTTGTAATGAAAATTGCAATGTGCCTCCTGAAACAAATTTATTTAATTAATCTTTCATACCTTTCCAGTTTTTCAGATAGATTATCAGCAGAGTCTGAAGAAGGGATTTGATAAATATCTGACAGCTCCAACCGTCGCCTGTAACCCTTTTTCAAAATCGGGTTTGTCCATCTAAGCAAATACAAAAGAAAAAAAAAGGTTAGAAACATTTCCAACATTAATTCTGGAGTTGCTTTGTCTCACCCTGAATATTTTATCCACAGCATCCAAGTATGTCCAAGTGCACATGCATTCACATACCCACACATATATGACAAAATATAGTGCAGCCCTGCATTGTATTTACAAAACTATACTGACAAATATAATACTAAAAGAATAATTGTGAAACTCCTGCATTTTATAAGTTTTGGGGTGCGATCATGCCCCAAACTTCCTACTGATTCAGTAGGAGACAAATGAACAGGGGATTGAAATCTTTGTACTGTATTTCCAGATATGCTATGTGCTATGTCCATATAAACAAATAATAAATCAGAACTATAGTAAAGTGGATACGTAAGTTTCATTCCTATCTATTCTGCTCTGGGGAGACCCCACCTGGAGTACTGTGTCCAGCTCTGGGGCCACAGCATAGGAAATACAGGAACCTGTTGGAGTGAGTCCAGAGGAGGCCACGAAGATGATTAGAAAGATAGATCACCTCTCTTTATGAAGAAAGGCTTAGAGAGTTGGAAAGATAGAGCACCTCTCTTTATGAAGAAAGGCTTAGAGAGTTGGAATTGTTCAGCCTGGAGAAGAGATGGTTCCGGGGAAATCTTAGAGCAGCCTTCCAGTACCTAAAGGGGGACTCCAGGAGAACTAGAGAGGGACTTTTTACAAGGCCATCTAATGACAGGACAAGGGGGAATGGCTTTAAACTGAAAGAGGGGAGTTTTAGATTAGACATTAGGAAGAAATTCTTCACTGTGAGGGTAGCCAGACACTAGAACAGGTTGCCCAAAGAAGCTGGGGATGCCCCATCCCTGGCAGTGCTCAAGGCCAGGTTGGATGGGGCTTGGAGAACCTGGTCTAGCGGAAAGTGGTTGGAACCCAGTGATCTTTAGGATTCCTTCCTACACAAGCCATTCTATGATTCTATGACATCTTACATTGCTGTATGCACTTAACAACACAGATCTTGCACAGAACTCCTCATAAGATCTTCATTGTGTCCATTATATACACATATTTTGCATGTTTTGTCAAATGTCATGTTTAAATTTTTAATACCAGTTTAAAGGGCATGCTGAAATAAAACAAAGCAGAAAAAGACTACTCTGAATGTCTATTCTATAGAGAAAATCTTTATAAGCCATGACTAATTTTATCAAACAATTCAGCTCCAAAAGGCCTATGAATCCCCAAGGTTCAATTTATACAAAATTTTTCACCAAATTGTGTTCAGAAATCTTTTTGAAAGCAAAAGACTAGATCAAAACATAAGAACTGTTTTGAACTAATGGTGTATTTTGAAACCACCTGTATTTCTGCTTTACTGTCATTGATAAAAAATATTTCCTTAAAATAATGAAATGCCTGCAAAAGAAGTAGCTTGTGGTTGATTGCTATCATACTTCCATATGTAAACCAGAGTTTGTAAAAAAACCCTGCATGATTCATGATTATAATAAAATTCTGCAAAACCTCAATTATTTCAAAATTTTTGTTTTAAACTGTTTTTGTAGACAACAACCAAAAAATTACAATATATATGCAATAATGTTTCCCAAAGTCACTTAGAAAATGAAAACAGCTTATTGGATATGCTTACCTGTATGCCTGTAAGAACACGTCATACACACCAAGTAATCAACATTCTCAATTGCAGCCTCTGAAGGTGCAAAGAAGTTGATACAAAGGTAAAAGAACATCATTAAACACTACAAAAGTGCAAAAAGACCTTAACACAACAGATGAAGACTACCTGTGTGCAGCTGTGTGCACACACATGCACACTTGAATGTTTAATGAAGCTTTGAATTACATGAGACACCAGTCTATAATCCCCATAATTCAGTAAAGCACCAAGATATTTCTCAAGTGCATGGTTATATCACACCCACTGCAAAGAGAATATGCTCTAAGAAACGGAAGGAGTATCCTTCATTTCTGCAATAATAGTATGGTTTCAGATGAATCATATGACTTCTAGCTCACTTTTTCACGCCACTGTAGCTGAGAAATAACAAGTGATTCATGCTATGCTATAGGAAGGCAGCTAGGAGAGTCCACTTTGGAGAGTCACTGGACTCTCATTTTACCATTTGGCGATGGTAAAACACCCATAAACTTTACAACTACTGGAAATAAGGGCCAATGTTTTCAGGGATAAAATGGATTAGAAGAAAACCTTTGAATTTCATGTAACACTTATGTGAAAGTCTTTCACGGTAACTGCAAGTGGTGTATCAGGTACTGATTGGTATTTTGCCAGCTCCTGAAGACAGAAAGGGCCAGTTGCTATTGGCTTTGTGAACATCTCGTGGAGAACTGGCTAATCCTTGTCATTCAGGAATAGAAACTCTCATCAACCAGCTTCACCGAAGTCCTGTATATGTAGATATTTCAGTAATGACAGAATGAATACAAGTTATGAGACACAAAACCACTACTGCAGCCAATGCAAGGAAGTAACAGTACTTCCTAGGCAACTTCTTTAATTCACAACACTGTAGCTAAGTAATAACCTTCCTGAGCCCCTTAATAATGCTTTGATACTGCAATAAGCAATCCCCAACCTGACAAAAGATAAGTGCCTTACAGTTTCACTTTGTATGTTTTGAGAAAACTTTTTTATTACACTGTTTCCCTCCACATATTTGATTTTATTTATAGTTTTGATTAACACCTACCCTGGCATTTTGCCACAGCCTGAACTAACAAAATGTGACTGCATTTAGAAAGTGAGCTGAGTGGCTGTATTATCATTTGGGGAAGGCAGCATGCTTAGCAGATCTACTGTACTTCTAGAAATGTCCCTCGTTTTACTCTGTGCTTAACTCTGTGTTAACCAGGTGCATTTATCACTGCCATCAAAACTATGTCATTCCTAAGCTACCCTCCTCTCCCAAGTCAATGTTTGATACAGTCATATGCAGTCCTCATCCTCATCTCACTGCTCATCATGGTAGCTGCAACTGTGCTAGATAAACTCCTCCAGCCAGCTAAAGGAGCAGTGCTGACACCTTCCCCTGGGGATCTCCTAGTCTGCAGCCAGGTTCCTAATGCAAACTGCTGGCACAGCTTGCACAGAGTTGTTCATCTCCCAGCTACCCTGGCCTTGCTTGGAAGTCCCACCCTAACTAGACCTGGCCAATTTGTGCACTGTGCCAAGTGGCTTCGGGTTGGAGTAGTAATCGTGGGAGGAGTTGGCCTGACATGATGTTTGTCTCAAGGTGGATTTTCAACAGCTGCTTGAGCTGTGCTGTCAAGAGCTGTGGCAGGTAGTTTGTATCTTATTAAAAGGAATATACTAGACCTAAAATACATAAATATCTCATAAAACCAATTTTTTGCCAGATTTCTATAGTATCCAAATTGCCATTATATTCTAGATTCTTTGCAAAGATTTTAAATGTAAAATGGCTATGAATTTATTTTAACTGACAATATAACCTGTAGTTATCCATGTTTCCATAACACTAGGTGACATAGCTCAGAGTTTGTCAATGAATATGGCTCTTCTATTTTTTTGGCTTATTGGAAATGATTGGTCAGTGTTAATGCTGAGTTTTCTCCTGAGGTTGTTGAGAGAGAGAAATTTATTCTGAAAGGAAGAGAGCAAGAAGGAAGGGAAACAGATTGGCTTTACAGCATTATGTTAGCAAATGCCATCGGATTACTGGCTGGCATTTAATGAACCCTTTCACAGAGAAACCTGCAGTGCTGTGAGAGTTTTGCCACTAACTAGGAATGTTATTATGGGTACACACATACGACACCCAGCAGGGAACAAGTTTCAAGGGGGTACAGTAGGAAAGAAGAAAAGAAGGCAAGTTCCACATCTATTATCTACTGCCTGTAGTAAAAAATATGTTAAGAACTTGATACGTAAAAATCATATATATATATATATATATGTATATATAACATACTGTTTGGTAGATTTCTAATGACCATTTCTTTGTCATTTACTTAAGCAGTATGTAACAGATTTCTTATTACAGCTATTGCTTTCTACAGCATGTTCAGACTCATCCCACTCAAGCAAACTGTATCAATAGGACAGATGTCTTTGGCTTTCCAGAGAGTATTAACACAGACAATTTGTCAATAGGATTTGACTCTCCCTTAAGGCTGCTTTGCATGTCACTGAAGACAGAAGGAGCATCTGTGTTGCTAAGCCAACTGCCCAGATCTTCTTCCTAGGCACAGGAATACCCTAGCTCCATTGGGCTCTTCAAATCAAGCACAGGTTGCTGAGACAGTAACAGAACAGTGGTGCTGGGCTACCCAAGAACAGCAAAACAGAGCAGCTGTCCTACAACGGTCACTGATCAGACTGCTACCATTTCAACAGCTTCTCTGTGCACAACACAGCAACATCTACTGAGCAGCATAAAGGCAACCATGGTTTCACTCCCCTCTACAAACCATTAATACCTGTGCACAATATAATAAAGCATAGTGACTGCAGCTCCTAAGGAACTGGACCTAAAATTCCATGGAGAGAGAACGAAAAGTGCCTCTGGCTTTAACTTATCCTTCCTCCTAACAATTAAGGAGGGGGGAAGGGGGGGCAGGGAGGAAGGAACATAATCAAGCCATAATTATGATGCTTTGGAGCCTAAGTTTCACAACATGTTTGTAGAGCCATGAATTCTTACCAGCTGCAAGAAAAGGCTGACGTACCACATAGATCTCAGACACTCCCAAAGAGTCCCTCTGACCAGACTCTGTCAGAAGCTCTGCACTCCCATCCTCTCACAAAAGATACGCATCACTGCAGTGGCAGCAAATTGTAAATTGTTGCCGACTTTATACTGGAAGTGCCAGCTCTACTACACCCCAAACTGTTTCTCCAGAAGAGTGTCTGCACCACCAGCTGTTTTCTCTGAGCACCCTGTAATGCAGCTGTAAAAGGTGACCCTAGCTTTTTGTGATCCTTGCTAACAGATGGGACAAGTCAGCATGCCCATGGAGCACAACAGACTTATTCCTGCCCCTTGGCTACTCTCAACAGAGTAGGGTTGCAGTTATTTTGTTTTGAATAGTAACCTACTGAAACAGCATACTATATATTCTGAAGACCATATTAACTTTAGCATTTCCCCCTTTATAAACAAAAAAATGCAATACAGTTTAATTTTAAAATATAATTATTGCAGGGTTTCAACAACAGAAGGTAAATTCAGACCCTACTGATTTCTGGTTTTTTGTTGTTGTTTTCCCCCGGACCACAAAAATTTAGATTTTAATTTCTTCGCTAATAAACAATTCTTTCCCATGAGGAAAATTTCCATTTGACATGGAAAACATTTAGCTGCAATATTATTGACTCTGCCACTAGCTGTGAGCAGCACCATTTTAAGAATAATCAATGTTCTGCTGAAACCCCAGGATTTCAATAGCAAATCTTAATTAGGATTACTCCAGAGCAATTCTTGGGGAAGGCTTGTTTTTTATGCCCCGTTTTTGTGAAGTGACACTTACTCAAATTATTATCTAATCTCTAAATGCTTTTGTAACAGAAATTCAATACTTTTTCCTTACAATTAATAAGGTAATCAAAATATTTCAGTTTGCAGAAGTACTGAGAGCTATTTTTGAGAGAAAACAAAGCACATTAGGGGTTAGGTTGTGCAAGATAGAAGGATACCATTAGAATACCATCAGAATATATTAGTTGTATTGAAATCTGTCAATTGTTTAGGTACCTAAGTCAAGTGCAAGATATGCTTAAAATATTTCTTTAAAGAAGCTAACAAAATAACAGTGGTGATGATGTGCTATGAACAAAGTTTCTAAGGCTGTTTCAGCATACACCTACAGCTAGACTGACTAGGAGAGGATGTTTCTTCATCTTCCGTCTTTTTCTCAATTATATATCCCACAGCAAGAATAAGAGAAAGACTTATTTTCTTCTAGCCCTTTGAAAGAACAAAGAATATTACAGCAAGTTTGCATCAGCAAAAGTGTTGCAGAGCAGTGTTATTCATGATCTAATTGAATTTTAAAATCTCCCAGACATGCCACTAAGGGATAGAAACAAATTTCACCCAATTCAGCACTTCACTGTGTTAGCCATGCATTTTTAAAGATACATTTCATAATAAAATAGCATAGAGTTGCACATCAGGTGCAATGGCCCTTTTCAAAATTATAATTTGGTCCAACCCCAATGACTTATATGTGGTCAGGTATAAACAAACAGGTGAACACAGTTGCATTTTATTTAATTTTAGTACCAAGTATCTAAATGTAAATTACCATTACAGTAATATGGAATCAATCCTGAATTAGGTGCTGCTTCTCTTACTATTTGCTCTTTGCCATTTTCTCTGTATCCTGGGTATTTGATGATGCTATTCCTCAGCATGATCCTTGTAAACTAATGAGAAAATGCCTCATATCTTCTGATTTCCAAAACAGTCTTGGGTTTTCAGAAAAGCAACAGTGGGGGGAGCTTAGTGCTTTTGTTTTCTTTGTATTTATTACCTCTAGAGAAATAAATGCATTCCAGAATTTACAGATTAACTTTAAAATGAGTTAAGGTGAAAGTTAAAGTGAGATATCAGAATGACTCCAATACAACAAAGATTCACATCCCTCATTTTAAAAGTTGGGGAAAACAATAAAGGATAAATACCAACATTCAAATATGGGAATATACCTAAACCCAAGTACCTTTACCTGCTGTCATTTAGGATTTTCTCCTCAGGCACAACCTTGCCCATGGAGTCAAGACATTTGTATTGCAACAGCCCACCCCAAGCACTGCCTTATAGGATCAATTCTCCCTCCTGCCTATCCTCTCTGGAAGGAAGGATGCCTACCTATATCTGACAGTCATGAGGCTTCTGGTTTAAATTGAAAAACAATGTCTTAAACGCCTACTTATTCTCTCCTAATTTGGGGACCTTCAAGACAATGCAGCCTTGGATTGGCAACTTGCTGACTGAAAAACTCATGCAGATCCTTTTGCTTATAAGAGAGGGAGTGATTCGTAAACAGCCTCTGAGTTCTTGCTCATCTCACCCAGGCATACCCCCACTCTCACGGAAGGCAGTTGAACTCCATCTACAAGTTCACATGGCAAAATGTTTCAATGTGTCTTCTTATATACAGGTTAATTTTCACTTTTAACTTACTTATTTCAGAGGACATAATGTGACACATGATTACCTGGATGTCAAGTTGGCACCATCCTGCCTCCACAGCTATACCTACACACATATGCTGCAAAGCTGGGGAGGTAGGTGAAGGGAAAAAAGATAAACCAACATAACAGCAAGCTGTAGAACCCTCTTGCAGTAAGTCACACTATTCTCACCACTTCGAAATTTAGCATATCCAAAACTTTAGATATTCAGAGACTAAGATTTCAGTATGAAAGAGGTGATAATCGTTCACTGCAGAAATATTCTGAAATAAATTTGTCACACCAGAAATACCCTTGTGCAATCAAAGTCCTGGACAGGAGATCTCAGGCAGACTGCACTGATTCCACCACATGCTTCCAGGAAAAATCACAATCCTTGTATACACCACTTTCTTCTCTACAGAACTAGTAAGGAAACTTCTTTTTAACCCATCCTTTGTGCTATCTGCTTAGACTTCAAGATCTTCAAAACAGACTTCTTTATCAAATATTTTGCTTAGTACAGCGGACTTCAAATTTCTGTTAGCGCATTTAGAAGCCTCTATAATACAGATAATAAATCTACTAACCATGTCATTGCCTACAGTATTAAAAAAAAAAATCAAGGATTTGGATGGATTACTTTCTATCTCACCCAAATCAAATAAGCTTGTAGAAAATAACAAGGTACAGAAAGGTCTGAAAATAGTTCAAATGCTTGATAATTCATTTTGAATATCAAGATAGTAAGTCTGCCTCCTTCAGGAAGAAAACAGACTTTAAATATATTTCAGAAGTCAGATGCAACTTGACCTAGGCATCTGTGCTTTAGAGTTATAAAGCAGCCAGAGAAGGTCCCTGTGCTATGCCAGTTTTGCATTTTTGGTCATTAGACCAAAGATGGAGTATCAGGGTGAGCCAAGGACACAATTTAGCCTTATTGTTAAAGAAGGTATTCCTCTGACTGAAATTACTTGAATGTAGGAGACCCTACATCCTTTCTCCAGTTCACTTCAAGTTTCATATTTTACCTTGGAAATAGCAATAGAAGTCAAATTTTCAAAAGGTGTCCAAAATTTGCACAAACATCTTTGAACCATCTGACTTCCAGAAGCACTGACACCTTGCTGTTTTAGACAGGTCTGAAGGGCTGGCAGACCAGTGGATCTCCAAGGACCGCTTGTGGCAACAGACAAATGATCAGGCAGGCTCACAGGGCCATAATCTGTGCTGCAGCTGCATCTGTGTTTGGCTATCACTAACAGCCAGGATTTATGATTGCATGGGATCAGTGAAAGGCAGCTCATCAGGGCTAGACACATACAGGGCTTTAAAAATATACTATAGAAAAATTGCTTTTTATAAGTGTCTAAGATGACTGCCCCAGCAAATGAGCATAACATTGTGCCATACAATCCACCTGCTACTGTACACAGAGGCTCCTTACTCAAAGAGGAAAGATGACCAAAATGCTACAGTTAGGTATTGTTGTTAAGGGATGCTCCAAATACATACTGTTTATGACAATTTCGAGACACCTGGCCCCCAGAGTGAAATTTATAGACATGAATTAGGCCTTTAAGTTTCCTATACAAAATCTGGGACTTTTAGGAACTTGAGACAGTTTCAGGAGAAAATTTGAGTACAAATGCACACATTAAATCCCAAACTTCTCAAGGAAAACACATATTCTCAATTAAATAATGAAAATCCTAAGCAACTTGTTGGCATTAAATGCTAAGATATGCAATTCAAGGATAGAGCATGCACTGCCTAGGGAACGTTTGGCTTTAGTTCCTTTCTCCGAAGGGAATCAATTTAATTCTCATGAGAATACCTTTTCAAGACAGAAATTATCTTGTACAAGGCACTCTTAAACTTGAAATTATGACTGAATTAAACTAGAAAGAGTGATAGAATAACATTATTGTAGCATACAGGCTAAGTACTTTCAAACCTTAAGTCCTGAATTCTGTTATCCACCTTAAAGGTTATTAGCAGACTACATAAGAAGTTTCACACCAGGAATTAGGAGTTGCAAAGAAGTTTCTTTTTCAGAAGAGTACAGAATCACTTTTGATTTATGCTCTAAAAAGTAGCTGAGCCAGAGATAGAGAACTAAAACACCCTCACTGCCAAACACTGGTAACACTTGGTCCTACTTCCTAGAAGAGGTGAGGTGTAGAACTAAAACACCCTCACTGCCAAACACTGGTAACACTTGGTCCTACTTCCTAGAAGAGGTGAGGTGTAGAATTGAATTCCTTTTCCTAGCCCTCACAACACACACAGGAGGGCAGAAGAATGAATCCAACATTTATCCCCTGCAGGCTAAATTGTTCTAGGAACCACTGGACAGCTGTATAAATGTATAGATTTCTTTTTCTCTGGTTTGGAAAGCAAGAAGCAACTAGAGCAGATCTGATTGATTGAATCCATGAGAAGACTTGACACAAAAGCTGGGTTAGTTTGTATTTCTCATTTGGATTTAATAATGAATCAGGCACTAAAGTACTAGGTCTTGCCAAGAGTTGTCACGTTTGATAGGTACCAAAGCAAAAGTATATGCTTAAAGAGTTGGACACAAGCACAAGGATTACTTTTTGAGAACTTGTATTGTAATATCTAAATTTACATGTAAAAGAAAAGTAATAAAGTCAGAATAGTCCCATAGTTGCAGCCACTTCTGAAACTCCAGCAATAACTCTGTGTGCCAGCTCTCAGATAAAAATTGATTAATTAACAAGACTTCCTGATCTCAGTTAATCTTCAATAAAAACTAGGTGACTGCAAAGTAGTCTGATATTGTTTGTGACAAAAGGTATGGCCTTGACCCTGAAAAACTCCAAAATTCCAAGAGAAAATAAGTAATGGTTATAAAGACAAAAGTGAAGCTGCACAATGTATATGAAGCTAATCATATGATGATCTGACTGCTTCTGCATAAAACTCTGTTTTCTTTAAGCAAGGTAAAAAGTTGCCAATGCACAGAAACAATGTCTTGCATGTGGTTGGGAACAAAAGAGATCAACTCTGAAAATGTAATAAGGAAAATACAACAAAACACAAAACAATCTCTGAGACGCCAAATTCTCAGTATCTAGTGTTTTCTAAGTGTGCCCCTAACAGAAGATCTCAAACCACTTGCTTTCACACCTTGTTTCCTAATCACCAAAGCTCAGTGTTTAAACCAAAAGTATTTGAAATTTAGGATGAAGGTTAATTTCAAATTTTAATTACTTTCTATCATAACCACTCCTAGCAATTATCTTCTTTTTTTTTTTGCCCCAGTACTATCACTATCACTAATACAACAAAAAGGTAACACTTTCTATAAGATACTACTCTTTGTATACCAAGACAGTTTCTCACTTTTTTTTTTTTTGGCATAAAGAATTAAGAAAAAAGGTACAAAGAATACTGAAACATGTATAAATTATTCAGTTATGAGCAAATAGCTACATTCTGACTTTAACACATTTAAACCTATCTCTCCAGCACAAACAGGATAGATTATGAAGCAATAAAAACCTTGCCAATAGGTTTACAGACTTATAGCTGATAACAGCTTGTACAATACTAAATAGTAGTAATATATTTATCAGCAAGACTTCCCGAATAATAATAGCTAATACTTTAACATCACTTCTGCTAACATGACTTTCAACTTATCACATTATATTCAGACTGGTACTTCCCACATAAATGCATAGCAGACTCTTATAAAAGTTACTTCACTGAAACATGTACTGTGTTGTATTTGAAAGCAACTATTTCATTATCATTGAAAAGAAGCAATCTCTCTCCATACATCTTTTTTCCATTTCTCTGCTCTAGTTAATATTCATCATGAATATCTCCTTAACTTCCTATGCTTTATTATCATCACTTTGGTTACAGTCACCTGACCAATAGCTGGTACAATATAATGTGTCATGCATGATAAGCATGATTAAAACACCATTCAATTGACTTAAAGACTGTGATTTTAAAGACGAGCTCAGGCTTCTGGATGGTTAATTATGTACTTAATAAGCATGAACTGCATCTGGTTTCAGACATGGAAACTTTCACTATGGTAGGAATCAGAAATATATTTGCTTTATTGGATTTTTTTCTTCACACCTGCAGCATCCTAGGTTCTAGGAGAACAGTACTCTGATAGAAGTTTTATAAACAAATAAAATTAAATAGAGCAAGTGGCCCCTTGAGCAATTAAATTAATATACAGACTTATTTCCTACAGATTTCTGTCTTATACTTGGCAGGAGCACTGACTGAAGCATCTTTTATGGAGAATTTGTAATTGCTTATGCTCCTGGTTCTAGCAGTATTTGACAGCAAGCACGGCTTCTTTCCCACTGCAGCACCATTGGAAAACACCTATAGCATCATCACTTTTACCTGGATGTTTTTAAAACTTTAGGAACAGGTTATATTTGAGATCATCCCCCTCTATCATATCTGGCTAAAATGAGCCAAGGTGGGGGGAGGCAGGCAAACAGTGACTCATACAGACTCCCTACCATTAAGAAACTTTAAAAAACATACAGACCAACCTGCTGAAAGCTATCCCAAAAGAATTTAAAAGTGAGCTAAAAGCCCTCCATTTTTCAAGCAGAGACCTCATGACAATGTTACAGTTTTACACCACGCACTCTCATTTCAATTACCATGTTCACACCTTACACAAGATTTCCTCCCTCCCTTCTCTGCCATGAAAAAGACCCTCCAGTAACAGAAGGGGGAACTCTGGCAAAACCGGTGTTGCGTGGGCCAATGCCAAAAAGATTATTTGCTCTTTCCAGTTCACAGTGTCATTTCTAGCGATGTCACATAAGACGTATTCAGGCTTCCATATTGTCTTACAAAGTACATTGTGCCCAGGCACTGGTACTGGCTCCTGCTCTTTTTACTTGAAGTTTTTAGAAAGAAAAGGCACTAGGAAGTTTACTTGTAAGAGAACATTTTCAAGGCTTACAAGGAACTGTTTCCAGTAAGATCATATATTACACTCGCACACTGAGCAAATGCTAAACACTCAAACAGCCAAACAGAAGGAATCCTTGTTCTGAGAGCATTTCCCTTCTGCTCCCTACCACCCCACTGTGTTCTCGAAGTTTACAGTGAAATAACAGATTAACTAGTTGAGCAATTACCAAAGGTTGCTCAAATTATGTCATAAATTCATCTGTCCGGGTCCAGCGAAGGTTTATGACACCTGCCAGAGCCCATTCCTGGTGCTAAAACCCCAGCAAAAACAAAAAAAAAAAGAGTGATCTCGTCAACAAGCGAGACTCCCATCGCTCTCCCTACAGACCTTTCCAGAGCTAACTGGTGCCCAGTACTCGATGCCCCTCTCCACCGAGTGGCCTGGGCGGGGGGCGCGGAGCCCCGCTGAGCTCCCCGCGCCGCCGCTGCCCAGACCGGCCCGCTGCCCCCGCCCGCCCGCGTCCCGCCGCGCCGGGGCTCCCACCTGAAGAAAAGTTTGGAGAAGATGTTCGCCTTCTCCAGGGGAGACCTCTGCATGGTGCGGTGAGGTGCGGTGAG
The DNA here is from genome assembly GCF_017639235.1 of Corvus kubaryi. Taxonomy (NCBI): domain Eukaryota; kingdom Metazoa; phylum Chordata; class Aves; order Passeriformes; family Corvidae; genus Corvus; species Corvus kubaryi. The sequence continues at coordinate 19,198,718 of NW_024580671.1, read as the reverse complement.
CGGGGACCCGGAGGCAGCCGCTAATCGCTGACTCCTCGCTCGCTCGCCCACTCCGCTCCTGCGGTTCTCCCACCTTATCCGCCCGGCCGCTCTGATGTCACCGTCCGCCTCCTGCCCCGGCCCCTCTCCCCGCCTCTGCTTTGCCCCGGTTCAAAGGCGGGCGGGCTGGGGCCTCAGCCCGTGCGCTGCCGCCGCCGCTGCTCCTCCCCCGCCTCCCCGCCGCGCCCGGCACCGCGCACCGGGCGCGCCCCGCCGCTCCCCCCGCACCCTCTCTTCCCCGGCTCCCCGACGGCTCTCGCCCAGCCCGTTATCTCCACCTGCCGACTCATCTTCCCGAGTCACGCACCCCGGCTCTCCAGCCTCTCCCCAACACTGAACCCCTCTCCTGACCAAGTGCCGAGGCGGGGAAACCACCCCTCCAGACGGGCCTTCTGGCCTCGGTCCAGCGCAGCGAGGACAGCCCCGTCGGAGCGCGGACACCCCTCGCCCTCCCGAGCGCGCAGCTCCTCACCGCAGAGCCTGTCCCAATACACAGGGCGCCTGCTTGCAACCTACCGTGACCCGCAGGAGCCGAGGCCAGCTTAGCGGGGTTCGGCCTTGGTGGGTACCCGGGGCCAGAAGCCCCCTCCACCACCCCTATGCCTGTGCGCGGTCCCGCGGGCGAGCGCAGCGGCACAAGGGCGTAAGGGAGAGGGAGATCAGCTCAGGGAAAGGTGCGAGGCAAGCGCGATCACACCTACTTTAAAATACACTTGCTTCAGTTTTTCAAGTTCTCTGTCAGGCCCTCTGAACCGAGACGAATGGGAACTGAAATTATATCTTTAGTAAGTTTAGCCCAAGAACCCAGATCTAACACTAAGGCTGTTTCTGAAGCTTTATGTGTGTGTGACATACAAACAAAATCACTGTTTTCATAGTGCGCAGCAGAAAGCATATTCAAAAGAGATAAAGATGACAAGAAGCAAGAAAAAAGAACATGTGATTTAATTCTGTAGAAGACTTAATTTTATTTGATGCTTTATTTGATATTTACACATTCCAGTGTCCTTTCATTTCTATAACTTAAAAAATACGAATGGAAAAGGCCATGCTTTCTTAATCATGCAGCCGTTGCCCTCTAAACTTGCTCTGTAAAGCAGCGAACGTACTTTCCTAAGGACTTATACCTTGCACTACAATTTAACCAGCTGTTACTCTTTGCAAAGTTTGCAGACACTTTCAATTTCACCGTTTCTCGCAACACCCCGCAGCGCTTTCATAAAGCATTCCTCTTTGCCTTGGCAATTCTTCCTAGTAGATTGCCGAGACAAGAAGTGCCCTCTTACCCTGTCACCGTACCGGGCTCCTTTGTGTCTCAGACCTCCCTCGAATCCTTCCCGATTCTGCTTTATTAATGACAAAGTCAGTAAGAAACGCGGGGCAGGCAGGACTCCAGGAAACTGTCCGCATTTTATCATGTCCTCAGACAATACGTAGAGGCAGGGCTAAATCCGCCCGGGCTCCAGGACAGCAGCGCGGAGCCCTTCGGCATTCTGCCACCTAGTGGAGCCGGGCCCGGGGCGCCAGCCCGTCCCGCACCGCACCGCAATGCTCTCCGTACTGCATGCGCACCGCACCGCGCACTACTCCGCACCGCAATGCTCTCCGTACTGCACTGCGCACCGCACCGCACAC